>NW_005871052.1:16572604-16588071 GCF_000147115.1 Myotis lucifugus | reverse complement strand
CGGGATTGGGGCCAAACCAGGCTTTCTGTCATTCTTCAAAGGGGGTTCGTGGATTGCAAGAGGGGCACAGGCCCGGGCCGAGGGGCCCCCCCTGGTGGCACGATTAAGGGCCAGGGGAGGGGACGTAGGAGGGTTGGGAAGCCAGGGGAGGGACCTCAGGAGGGGCTCCATGGCAATGTTTGGGCCTATCTCCACTGAGTCCCCAATTGGCTAGATCCCAGCAGCAAGCTAACCTTACCAGTTGGGATTCTCTGACCCCTGTTGTTCAGTGCACATCATAGCGACTGGTCGATCGGTTGACTGCCTGCCCCCTGGTGGTCAGTGCACATCATAGCAAGTGGGTTGAGTGGCCTTAGCATATCATTAGCATATTATGCTTTGATCAGTTGAACAGACAACTGGAAGACTGGACACTTAGCATATTAGGTTTTTATTATATAGGATATTTATAAGCCATGGACACAGACAATTGTATGGTGAAGGCCTGGCGGCTGGCTGAGCGTGGGATAGAGGGGGTGAATGAGGAAAAAAAAGGGGACATCTGTAACACTTCAACAATAAAGATATTTTTAAAAGAGGCCTGGCCAGTTTTGCTTAGTGTATAGAGCATCAGCCTGAGGACTGAAGGGTCCCAGTTCAATTCTGGCAAGGGCAAGTACCTCGGCTGTGGGCTCTATCCCTGACCCTGGTCAGCATGTGTGCAGGAGGGAACCAATTGATATGTTTCTGTCACATAGATGTTTCTCTCTCTATCTCTCCCCTTCCCTTCCACTCTCACTAAAAATCAAAGGAAAAAATATTGGATGAGGATTGATTAAATAAATAAATAAATAAATAAATAAATAAATAAAACAGGGCCCTGCTGGTGTGGCTAAGTGGTTGAGCATCAACTTATGAACCAGGAAGTCATGGTTCAATTCCCAGTCGGGACACATGCCTGGGTTGTGGGCTCAATCCCCAGTAAGGGGAATGCAGGAGGCAGCTAGATGATCAATGATTGTCTCTCATCATTGATGTTGCTATCTTTCTCTTCCTCTCCCTTTCCTTCTGAAATCAATAAAAATATTTTTAAAAGTAAATAAAGGAGGAAGCCTTTAATAAATCACAAAGCATTGGATTGGAATTAATGGTATCAGAATGAATTTACGTTCTTAATATACAAATAGATATGAACAGATGTATGCATGCATGTATGAATGAATGTATAATGTGCTGAGTACTGAAAGGATCCATAAGCAATTCTAGTAAAACCCCAGCAGCAGTAAGTACACCTCATGCCCAGATTTCAGTTTCAAAATGTATGCTTTTGTCCACTTAAATGAACCAGGGCTCCTTGGAGAAATGGCTGGATCCATGGCTATGGATGGCAAAGTATAAGATAAGAATAGAATTTCTTCTTGTTACAGAAAGTAAAGAAGTGGTCAAAAGATGAAGGAAAATGTCAAAAGAATAGAGAAACCATCTTGAAGAGGTTCTAAATGGCCAAATATACGATGATCTGAACATCAAAATAATAATATTAATAGATTTAACCCATTGAATAAAATAAGAATCCATGGATCCATTCTGCTATGGATGAACAAATGGATAATAAGGGAAAGCTACATCTTATAGCATAATTACAACTGATAAATGTAGAAAGACTGGTGGAATTATAAAGTCGCCATTTGACAGATTAAAAATGGCAGCAGAGTAAGTAGATGTTGTACAGACATGCTCCCAGGAACAAACTGGTATTACAACTAAAATACAGAAAAACTTCCTAAATAATCAAAGGAAAACTCACAGGAGAAAACCCTTAAACCCGAGGACCAAAAGTGGAGACCACATAGAGAGTGGTAGGAGGGGTGGAAGCACAAAAGGGCTGGCTGGGTGCCCACAGATAGCAACTGAAGTCCTGGAGAGATATCTCAGCTGTGGGGGGTTGCCACTGAGAAATCTAGGATATAATCCCCAAGCTGGGCCCCCTATCAGAGAGCACAAAAATTGAGTGGGGTACCCACATAACATCTGGCTGTGAAAAGCAGTGGGGTGTTGTCTGCCAGGAGTAACAGCTGAAAATTCAGGCACCCCCTTAAAGGGCCAATGCAAAAGATTCCCTGTGGAGCCACCCACCTTGTGCTCTGGCAGAGGGAGGGTGAAGTGGACTGGAGCTGTGAGAGCAGGAGCCAGGACTGGGGACTCGGGGGATAGAGCTCAGAAGGCAGACACCCCAAGTTCCCTGGGCTGAGTCATTCCCTCATGCATTGGAGGACATCTTTCCCACATAGACATTTGCTTTGCCTGAGGGGAAGACAGTTGACATGCACTATTGCAAAATACCTTGCACTGAGGTCACTTAAGAGATTAAAAATAACAATTAGCCTCCAAGCAGTAGCAACTATCCCACCCTGTTGAAAAAAAAAAAAAAATCTCACCACACCTGAGGACGATTGCCTGAGAGGTAATTCAAGTCGGAATCCTATTAGTCTGTAGGCCAGTGGTTCTCAACCTTGGCTGCACATTAGAATCACCTGGGAATCTTTTTAAAATCCTGATTTCTGGGCCTCATCCTCCGGAAATTCTGTTCTTTGTTACTAATGTTGTGGCCCCACCTCATAACAAGAAACAGAATTTCCAGAGGATGAGGCCCAGAAATCAGGATTTTAAAAAGATTCCCAGGTGATTCTAATGTGCAGCCAAGGTTGAGAAACACTGCAGAGGCTTTGAGTCTGCCTGACCTAATTAGTCAGAAACAGCCTTTGACACGGTCCTGCACTAGAGATTGAGAGGGGTGGGCAACCTTTTTGTGAGTGCGTGCCAAAACCAGCAAAATCTCTGACTCAAAATTCTTCTGCGTGCCAACCCCAATTTTTTGAGAACATGTTACGCCTCCTTGATATTTCTTATGGTGTACGTATGTGAAGAACCTTGAAGAAATAATAACATGCATTCAAGCAACAAAAACACAGCATATGATGATGAAAAATACATTTATTTTTAATGTATACATGTACACTGATAGTCCGACAGAAAACTTTATGACTCCGTTTGATATTATCAGTGGGACTTTTGCTGCTGCATCACTGATGACAGATTTTACATCAGGTTTATATTTCGTGACCTTCAGAGATATGCACGAGCCACTACTTTCATCTGTCAGGCTACTCCTATTATGAGACTTAACAAAATTCATCACTAAGAACAAAGATTCACAAGTGTATGTGGATGAAAACATGGAGAGTAACGCTGTTGCAAAATTTTTTCTGGAATGGCATTCCAAGTCTTCAATAGTTCGTTTTCGACACCTCTCTCTGGTACTCCTGTCTCTAATCGCTTTTTTTCCCAATGTTTTCCAAGTCAACTCTAAGGTCAATAAATTTCTGCTTCCAAATTGAGCTACTCTGAAATTCAATCAACTGCATTTCAAAATCAGCCATGTTTATCCATGAAAACATTTGAAAGTTTAGTTCCTCCAGTTTCATACTGTCTGGAAACCTCATGAATTTTGCTGTCTCTTCCAGTTCTCTGAATTTCGCAAATCTTGAGAAGAACTGCTCAATAGTTGAGTCGATGATGTTTAAAAACAGCTTTTGAAGGCTTTGACAGACTGTTCTGTCATCTTTTGGGAGGTCTTTGATGTGCCTCTTGAGGTTTGGGAAATATCTAAATCTCTCACCATCCACATTCCTCTTAAAGACTTCCAGTTTCTTTTCAAAAGCCTTTATGTAACCAAACATAACATCAAGTGACTTGCCAGTTCCTTGTAATTTAACATTTAAGTCATTCAAATGTTCACAAAAATTGTAAATGGAAAATTATAAGAGAGGGTTTCGTGTGCCAGCAAAAGTTACTGTCGTGCCATGTTTGGCACACGTGCCAGGGGTTGCCCACCCCTGCTCTACCTAATACAAAGTCACAAACCCAAACAGACAGTCAAAATGAGGAGAAAATGAAACAACCCCAAATGAAAGAACTAGAGAATTCTCCAGAAAAAGAGATAAGAAATTTATCTGAAACAGAGTTCAGAATAATGATGGTAAAGATTCTCAAAAGCATGAAAAAAGATATAGTAACTATGAAAAAAGAACAGTCTGAGATAAATAATGACATAAAACAAATAAAGAACACATTAGAAGGAATACACAGCAGACTGGGGAAGCAGAGGATCGGATCAGTAAATTAGAAAACAAAATTGAAACTATCACTCACTTAGAAAACCAAAAAGAAAAAAAAAATTAAAAAACAGGAGGACAGCTTAAGGGAGCTGTGGCACAACATGAAAGGTAACAATATTAGAATAGCAGGTGTGCCAGAAGAGGCAGAAAGGGAGAAAGGCATAGAGAAGGTGTTTTAGGACATAATGGCAGAAAACTTCCCTAACCTGGTAAAGGAAAAAGTCACACAAGTTCAGGAGGCACAAAGAACCCCAAAAAAGAAGAACCCAAACAAGCCCATGCCCAGACACATCATAATTAAAATGCCAAAAATTAAAGACAAAGGGAGAATCTTACTAGTAAAGGCTGCAAGAGAAAAGAAAAACTGTTACCTACAAAGTAGTTCCCGTAAGTCGGACACCTGATTTATCATCAGAAACTCTACAGGCCAGAAGGGAATACAGGCTTGAAGTACTCAAGGTAATGGAAATTAAGAATCTGAGACCAAGATTATTATATTCAGCAAGGCTATCATTCAAAATATATGGTCAAATAAAGAGCTTCCCAGACAAAAAACAAACAAACAAAACAAACAAACAAACAAACAAACAAAAAACCCCCAGCTAAATGAGTATATCACCACCAAGCCAGCATTACAAGAAATGCTAAAGGGATTGCTGTAATGAGAAGAAGAAACACAGAGAGAAACCTAGCCATACAGAAATAAAATGGCAATAAATAAGTACCTATCAATTATAACCCTAAATATAAATGGATTAAATGCTCCAATCAAAAGGCACAGGGTAGCTGAATGGATACAAAAACATGACTCAACTATATGCTGTCTACAAGAGACCCACCTCAAAACAAAAGACACACACAGGTTGAGAGTGAAGGGATGGGGAAAATTTTCCATGCAAATAGAAAAGAAAAAAATAAAGTTGGAGTAGCAATACTCATATCCAACAAAATAGACTTTAAAATGAAGTCCATCACAAGAGACAACAAAGGTTTCTACATAATGCTAAAGGGATCAATCCAACAAGAGTATATAACCCTGGTAAACATATTTGCACCCAATTTAGGAATATATATATATATATATATATATATATATATATATATATATATAAATTTCTAGAGGACTTTATCAGAGAGATAGATAATAATACAGTCATAGTAGGGGACTTTAACACCCCTCTGACTTCACTGGATATATCTTCCAGACAAAATCTTAACAAGGAAACAGAGACTCTAAAAGACATACTGGCTCAGATGGATTTAATTGTCATTTATAGAACATTTCGCCCCACAGCTGCAGAATATACATTCTTCTCAAGTGCACATGGATCATTCACAAAGATAGACCACATGTTAGGACACAAAACAAGCCTCTACAAGTTAAAGAAGATTGAAATCATATCAAGCATCTTCTCAGATCACAGTGGAATGAAATTAGAAATCAACTACAATATAAAGACCCAAAAACATTCAAACACATGGAGGCTAAATATCATGTTATTAAACAATGAATGAGTTACCAATGAGATCAAGAAAGAAATAAAGTCGCCATTTGGTAGGTATCCTAGTAACACAGTAATTACTAATTCAACAAAGCACCATAAATAGAAGCTAAAATTAGTGGGTGAGTTTGATAACGAAAAGGATAATCTCTAAATACTCTGATAAATAAACCTATTCATTGCAAAGGGAAGAAGAGTAACTTTATAGTGGAGAAACCAGGCAGATACTAGTTTTACCAAATGATCAAAATTAACAGCATCAGTAATGGCACATAGATATTATGTGCCTTCTTATATGTTGTACTGAGAAAGATACAAATAACTTCTCCAGTATTCCTACCCAAAATCCATAACATGAATCTAACCACAAGAAAACATCAGGCAAATCCAAAATGAGGGATGTTCCATAAAGTCACTGGCCTGGCAGAATATGCATTCTTCTCAAGTGCAAATGGAATGTTTTCTAGGACCAACCACATGTTAGGACACAAAACAGGTCTCAATAAATTTAAGAAGACTGAAGTAATATCAAGCATCTTCTCTGATGATAATGGTATGAAATTAGAAATCAATCAAAAGAGGATAAAAATGGAAAAACACACAAAGACATGGAGGCTAAATAACATGTTATTAAACAATGAATAGGCAAACAAAGAGATCAAGGAAAAAATAAAAATTACCAGTTAACAAATGAAAATGAACACAAAACAATCAAAAATGTATGGGACACACAAAAGCAGTCTTGACAGGGAAGTTCATAGCATTATAGGCCTACCTCAAGAAGCAAGAAAAATCTCAAATAAACAATGTAATCCTACACCTAAAAGAGCTAGAAAAAAACCAAAGCCCAGAGTAAGTAGAAAGAAGGAAATAAAATCAGATTGGAAATAAATGACCTAGAGAGCCCCCACCACCCTCCCCCCAAAAAATCCAGTGAGTCTGGCTCGGTGGTTGAGCATTGACCTATGAACCAGGAGGTCATGGTTCAATTCCTGGTCAGGATGAATGCCCAGGTTATGGGCTCAATCCCCAGTGTGGGGCATGCAGGAGGCAGCCGATCAATGATATTCTCATCATTGATGTTTCTCTCTCTCCCTCTCCCATCCTCTCTGAAATCAATAAAAAATACATTTTTTTAAAAAAAGAAAGAAAAACAACAGTGAAACCAAGAGTTGGTAATGAACCTTTAGCCAGACTTATCAAGGAAAAAAGAGAGAGGACTCAAATAAATAAAATCAGAAATGAAAGAGGCAAAGTAAAAACTGACATCATAAAAATACAAAGAATTATAAGAAAATACTATGAGAAACTATATGCCAACAAATTGGACAATCTGAACAAAATGGATAAATTCCTAGAAATATACTACCTTCCAAAACTGAATTAAGAAGAATCAAAGAATCTGAATAAACAGACTTCAACTAATGGAATTGAAGCAGTAATCAAAAAACTCCCAGCAAACAAAAGTCCTAGACCAGATGGCTTAACAGGTGAATTTTACCAAACATTCAAAGAAGAACTAACATGTATCCTTCTCAAACTATTCCAAAAAATTCAAGAGGAGTGAAGACTTCCAGCCCTTTTAATGAGGCTAACATTATCTAAATTCCAAAAAGAGATAAAGACACTATAAGGAGGGAAAATTATATCCCTGATGAACACAGATGCTAAAATCCTCAACAAAATATTAGCAAACCAGATCCAGCAATACATTAAAGAGATCATACACATGATCAAGTGGAGTTTATTCTGGTGATGCAAGGTTGGTACAATATCCACAAATCAATAAATGTGATATACCATATAAACAAAAGGAAGGATAAAAACCACATGATCATTTCAATAGATGCAGAAAAAAGTATTTGATAAAATCCAGCACCCATCCTATATAATAAAAGCCTACTATGCTAAGTGTCCGACCATTCGACCATTTGACCAGTTGCTATTATGTGCACTAACCACCAGGGGGCAGACGCTCTGTCCAGTAGGTTAGCTTGCTGCTGGGGTCTGGCTGATGAGGACTGGGCGAGATAGGCCAGGCATGCCCTGGAGCCCTCCTGTGGTCCCTCCCAGGCCCTGATTGTGCACTGGTGGGGTCCCTCAGCCTGGCCTGTGTCCTCTCGCAATCCAGGACCCTTCGGGGGATGTCATAGAGCCAGTTTTAGCCAGATCCCTGCAGGCCAGGCTGAGGAACCCCACTGGTGCACGAATCTGTACACCGGGCCTGTAGTTTATTATAAAAACTATCAGTAAAGTGGGAATAGAGGGAACATACCTCAACATAATAAAGTCATATATGAAAAAAATTACAGCCAAGATCATAGTCAATGAGCAAAAATGAAAAGCATTTGCATTAAGATCAGCAACAAGATAGAGATGTCCACTTTTTCTACTCTTATTCAATATAGTACTGGAAGTCTTAGCCACAGTGATCAGACAAGAAGAAATAAAAGGCATCCAATTTGGAAACAAGGAAGTAGAACTGTCATTATTTGCAGATGACATGATATTGTACATAGACTTCATAAAAAAACTACTAGGTCTAATAAATGCATTCAGCAAAGTGGCAGGATACAAAATCAATATTCAGAAATCATTGGCATATTTATACACCAATAATGAACTATCAGAAAGAAAAACTAAGAAAATAATCTCACTTACTATTGCAATAAAAAATAAGGTATAAATTTAACCCAGGAGGTAAAAGACCTGTACTCAGAAAATTATAAGACACTGAAGAAAGATGCCGAAGAAGATACAAATAACTGGAAGTATATGCCAGATTCATGGATAGGAAGAGTTAACATCATTAAAATTTCCATACTACCCAAAACAATCTATAGATTCAATGCAATTCCTATCTGGGTACCAATGGCGTATTTCACAGAACTAGAATGAAGAGGGAGGTGTCACGCTCCCTGACTTTGGTATTGGCAGAAAAACAGACACAGAGACCAATGGAACAGGATTGAGAGCCCATAAATAAACACATATATAAATGGGCAAATAATTTTCAATAAAAAAGCCTAAAACATATAATGCAGAAAAGAATGCCTCTATGATACCGGAAACAATAAATTACATAGAAGAAAACATAGGTACTAAACTTGAGGACTTTGGTCTTAGGGAAGATTTAATGAATTTGATCCCAAAGACAAGAGAAATAAGGCAAAAAATAAATACATGGCACTATGTCAAACTAAAAAGCTTCTACACAGCAAAAGAAACTGCCAACAAAACAGCAATGAACTAAATCAGAGATGATATTTGCAAACAACAGCTCCAACAAAGGGTTAATACCCACAATATATAAAGAACTGTCCAAACTCAATACCAAAAAACAAACAAAAAAATCCAATTAAAAAATGGGCAGACAATCTATGGGCACAGCTAAAGCAGTCCTGAGATGGATATTCATAGCATTATAGGCCTACCTCAAAAAGCAAGAAAAATCTTAAACAATCTAACTTTACACTCAAAAGAACTGGAAAAAGAACAACAAAGAAAGCCCAAAATGAGTAGAAGGAAGGAATAATAAAGATCAGAGCAGAAATAAACAAATAATAGTCTAAAAAAACCAATACACAAGATTAATGAAACCAAGAGCGAGTTCTTTGAAAATATAAACAAGATTGACAAACCTTTATCCAGACTCTACGATCAGGATACCCACTCTCACAACATTACTTCAACATAATATTGGAAGTCTAGCCACAATAATCAGACAAGAAATAAATAAAAGTCATCCAAATTGAGACGGAAGAAGTAAACCTGTCACTATTTGCAGATGACATGATGACATGATATTATAAATAGAAAACGCTAAAGACTACACCAAAAAAATTATTGGAATAGATAAATTCAGTAAAGTTGCAGGTTACAAAATTAATATTCAGAAATATGTTGTGCCTGACCGGTTTGGCTCAGTGGATAGAGCGTCGGCCTGCGGACTGAAAGGTCCCAGGTTCGATTCCAGTCAAGGGCATGTACCTTGGTTACGGGCACATCCCCAGTGGGGAGTGTGCAGGAGGCAGCTGATGGATGTTTCTCCCTCATCGATGTTTCTAACTCTCTATCCCTCTCCCTTCCTCTCTGTAAAAAATCAATAAAATATATTTTAAAAAAAAAGAAATATGTTGTGTTTCTGTATACTAATAACAAACTATCAGGGAATTCAGAAAACAATATATTTACAATTACATCAAAAAGAAGAAAATACTTTGAAATAAATTTAATCAAGAAGGTAAAGGATGTATACTCTGAAAAATCTAAGATATTGATAAAAGAAAATTAATATGATACAAATAAATATAAAAATAGATTAGGAAAATTAATATTGTTAAATGTCCATTTTATTAAAACAATCTATAAATTCAATGCAATCCTATCAAAATATCAATGGTCTCTTTCACATAGAAGAAATTTTGTGAGACCTAAAATTTATGTGAGACCATGAAAAAACCCAAATAGCCAAAGCAGACTAGAGAAAGAACAAAGCTGGAGAAATGATGCTCTCTGATATCAAACTCTACTACAAAGTTATAATAATCAAAACAGTTGGTACTGGGGGAGGGGGACAGATACAGCTCAATGAAATAGAATATAAGGCTCAGAAATAAACCCATGCATACATGGTCAATTAATCTTTGACAAAGGGGGCAAGAACATACAGTCGGGAGAACACAGTTATCAATAAATGGTATTAGAAATACTGAATCAATACATGCAAAAAAAATGAAACTAGACCATTTTTAATACCACATACAAAAATAAACTCAAAATGCACTAAAGACTTAAATGCATGATCTTTAACCATAAACTCCTAGAACAGCGGTTCTCAACCTGTGGGTCGCAACCCCTTTGGGGGTCGAATGACCCTTTCACAGGGGTCGCCTAAAACCATCGGAAAACACATATTTTCGATGGTCTTAGGAACCGAGACACCGCTCCTCTATCCATCTCCAGGCGGGTCCGCCCACATGCAGATATGCCCACATATGAGTACCTGGCGTGATAACATCATCGCTCCAACCCCATCACATACACCCCATACAAATACAGGTGTATGTGACAGGGTGGCGCCATAATGTACTTATGCGGACCAGTCACACATGTGTAGAGAGCAGCTACTGTGCAGAAAGCAGCTGCTGTGTTGAAAGCAGCTATTCTGTTAAAAGCAGCTACTGTGTTAAAAGCAGCAGTATTGAAGGTAAAACGACACTTCATGAATTATAATTACTGGGTAAATGTAAAATCATGTACTGTAAAATCATCAACTACTGCAAAAAAAAAAAAAAAAGCTGTACCATGGGAACTTAATCTGGATGCTGATCGGTCTTTTTATATTCAGCTGTGGTTGATGTGAATACTGCCCCCTTGTGATAGTAACAGGTATGTAAAAAAAACAATACAGAGAATGGTAAATCATAGGAAACTTTAATGAACTGTATTGACTGAACTATGCCATGTATCATCTTTTGTATTATTAAAGCTATTGTTATATATTATTTTCATTAGCAAACCATCCCACGACAATGGATCGTGTAGAGAAGAACGTTAAGAAAAGAAAATACAGTGAGGATTATTTACAGTATGGTTTTACCTCAATAATTACAGCAGGAATTGAGAAACCGCAATGTGTTATTTGTTGTGAAGTTCTATCAGCCGAATCTATGAAGCCGAACAAACTAAAATGCCATTTTGATAGCAAGCATCCGAGCTTTGCCGGCAAGGATACCAACTATTTTAGAAGCAAAGCTGATGGACTCAAGAAAGCCAGACTTGACACTGGTGGCAAGTACCACAAACAAAACGTAGCAGCTGTTGAAGCTTCATATTTGATGGCACTCAGAATTGCCAGAGCTATGAAACCTCACACCATTGCTGAGGATTTACTGTCGCCAGCAGCCAAAGACATTGTTCGAGTTATGATTGGAGACAAATTTGTTACGAAATTGAGTGCAATTTCCTTATCTAACGACACTGTCCGCAGAAGAATAGACGACATGTCTGCTGATATTCTTCATCAGGTAATCCAGGAAATTAAATCTGCTCCACTTCCAATATTTAGTATCCAGCTTGATGAATCTACAGATGTTGCAAACTGTTCACAGTTACTGGTTTACGTGCGGTATATTAATGATGGCGACTTCAAAGATGAGTTTCTTTTTTGCAAACCTCTTGAAACGACAACTACTGCACGTGATGTATTTGACACAGTTGGTTCATTTCTGAAAGAGCATAAGATCTCTTGGGAAAAGGTTTGTGGTGTTTGCACAGATGGTGCTCCAGCTATGCTAGGATGTCGATCTGGATTTCAACATTTGGTACTGAATGAGTCACCAAAAGTCACCGGAACTCACTGTATGATTCATTGGCAAATATTAGCAACGAAGACGCTGCCACAAGAGTTACAAGAAGTAATGAAAAGCGTCATAAGTTGTGTCAATTTTGTAAAGGTGAGCACTTTAAACAGTCGACTGTTTTCGCAACTGTGCAATGAGTTGGATGCGCCAAACAATGTTCTGCTATTTCACACTGAAGTGAGATGGTTGTCGAGAGGAAAAAATTTTAAATGTGTTTTGAGCTTCGTGATGAACTCAAAACGTTTTTTAATCAGAAAGCAATACCGCAGTTTGAAGCCCTTTTCGGCGATAAAAGTGAACTGCAGAAAATAGCTTATTTGGTTGACATCTTTGCCATCTTGAATGAGTTAAATTTATCACTGCAAGGACCAAATGCAACATGCCTCGATTTGTCCGAAAAGATCCGTTCATTCCAAATGAAACTTTAGCTTTGGCAAAAAAATTGGATGAAAATAAAATTTACATGTTGCCTACCTTATCTGCTTTCTTTGAGGAACATGACATTGAACCAGACAAAAGGATTACGATGATAATTTCTGTGAAAGAACACTTGCACATGCTTGCAGACGAAATTTCATCGTACTTTCCAAATCTACCTGACACCCCATTTGCACTTGCCAGAAGCCCATTCACAGTCCAAGTTGAAGATGTTCCTGAGACAGCACAAGAGAAGTTCATTGAACTTATTAACAACGATGCAGCGAGAACTGATTTCTCTACAATGCCAGTTACAAAATTCTGGATCAAGTGTTTGCAGTCATATCCTGTTCTGTCTGAGACTGTGTTGTGCCTTCTTCTTCCATTTCCAACAACATATCTTTGTGAAACAGGGTTTTCCAGCTTGTTGGTTATCAAGTCCAAATACAGAAGTAGGCTTGTTGTGGAAGATGATCTTCGTTGTGCTCTTGCAAAGACTGCCCTGAGGATTTCTGATCTGGTGAGAAAGAAGCAATCTCAACCTGCACACTGACGTTGGCTTTTTACACATATTGTCACAAAATGTAGCAATGTAGTTTACTGTTGTTATATTAAGACTGTTACCCATGCTACACCATGCTTCAAGACAAAATTTCATTTATTTGTAATTAGAAATAAATATTTCACAATATATAATTACATATTGTTTTGTGATTAATCACTATGCTTTAATTATTTTCAATTTGCAACAATGAAAATACATCCTGTATATCAGATATTTACATTATGATTCATAACAGTAGCAAAATTACAGTTATGAAGTAGCAACGAAAATAATTTTATGGTTGGGGGTCACCACAACATGAGGAACTGTATTAAAGGGTCACGGCATTAGGAAGGTTGAGAACCACTGTCCTAGAAGAAATCATAGGCAACAAACTTTTTGTTATCAGTCTTAGCAATAACTTGTTGGCTATATCACAGGCAACAAAAGCTAAAATAAACAAAGGGGACTATATCAAACTAAAAAGCTTTTGCACACTGAGAAAAACTATCAATAAAATGAAAAGTCAGCCTACTAGAAGGAAGAAGATATTTGTAAATGATATTTCTGATAAGGGATTAATATCTAAATATATAAAAAATTCATATAACTTGATATAAAAACAATCAATTAAAAATGGACAGAGAAGATGAATACATATTTCTCCAAAGAAAGAAATACAAATGGCCAACAGACATATGAAAAGATGTTCAACATCACTAATCTTCAACAGAGTGCATAACAAAACTACAATGAGATATCACCTCACACCTATCAGAATGGCTATTACCAAAAAGACAAATAATAATATCATAATAACTATGTATTGTGACAGATGGTTTCTATACTTATGTTGATCAATTTGTAAGGTATACAAATGTCTAACCACTGTGTTGTACACCACACATTAATGTAATATTGTATGTTAACTATAATTTTGAAAAATAATTAAAGAAAACCTCAAATAAGTACTGGCAAGGATGTGAAGAATAGAGAACTCTCCTACACTGTTGGAAGAATTGTAAATTAGTGCAGTCACTATAGAAAACAGTATGGAGGTTCCTCAAAAAATTAAAAATAGAACTACCATATAACCCAGCAATTACACTTCTGGATATTTACCTGAAGGACTCAAAAATACTAATTCAAAATGATATACGCACCCTTATATTCACTGCAGCATTATTTATATTAGTCAAAATATGGAAGCAATCCAGGTTCCGTCAGCATATAAATGAATGAACAAGATGTGGTATGTGTATGTATATGTACACAATGAGATATTATTCAGTTAAAATAAGGAATGAAATCTTGCCATTTACAACAACATTGATGGACCAAGAGGATAGCATGCTAAGTGAAATAAATTAGACAGAGAAAGACACATATTATATAATATCACTTATATATGAAATCTGAAGGAGAAAACAAATGACCAAGAAAAACAAAACAGAAACTGACTTATAGATATGGAGAACAAACTAATGGTTGCCAAAGAGGAAGAGAGTGGGGAGATGAAGCTAAAAATACAAACTTCAGTTGTAAAATGAATAAGTAGGGAATATAATGTATAGTATAGAGGATATCTACACTAATAAAAGAGAAACATGGTAATTAGCGTACGACCGCTACCTTTTTCATTGGCTAATCAGTGAGTATATGCAAATTAACTGTCAGCCAAGATGGCGGCCGGCAGCCAGGCAGCTGGAAGCGAACATGAGGTTTGCTTGCTTCAGTGACTGCGGACTCCAACGTTCCCCGCCTCACTTGCCGGCCTCTGAGCTACAACTCTAAGCAACTATGTACTATGTTGCAAATAAGAAACTAAACAAAACTCCAGAAACCGGCTTTCATTCAGCCAGGCTTTAGCAACATTGTATCGATGTTTTCAGAGGCGAGGCCTCAGAGCTAAAGCTGGCCCAAAATAAAAAAATAAAAAAAAGAAAACAAGGAGCGGTTGGAAGCTTCAGTCACTCGCTTCCGGAAAACAGCCCTCAGCCCCTCACCCAGACTGGCCAGGCACCCCAGTGGGGACTCCCACCCTGATGCAGGACACCCTTCAGGGCAAACCAGCCAGCCCCCACCCATGCACCAGGCCTCTATCCTATATAGTAAAAGGGTAATATGCCTCCCGGCACCGGGATCAGCATGACAGGGGGCAGCGCCCAAACCCCCTGATCGCCCTGAGGCTCTGTGTGTGACAGGGGGCGGGGCCACAACCTCCTATCTGCCCTGCTCTGTGCCTGATAGGGGGAGCTCCCAATCCCCTGATTGCCCTTGTGTCTCTGTGTTTGGAAAGAATACAGCACACCCAACCCCCCTGATCGGCCTTTGCTTAGTGTGGTAACAAGATGCAGCCCCCCCCACCCCCCCCCCGGCCCGGAAGGGGCGTGTGTTGTTGTGTAGGAAAAGTATAAAAGCCATCACCCTCCTCCATCGGCCCTGCCGGGGGGGGGAAAGCGCCGGCGGCCCCCACCCCCTT
>NW_005871052.1:16552270-16572117 GCF_000147115.1 Myotis lucifugus | reverse complement strand
GGATTGGGCCTGCCCTTTGCCACCCGGGAGCAGGCCTAAGCCAGCAGGTCCTTATCTCCCGAGGGGTCCCAGACTGCGAGAGGGCACAGGCCGGGCTGGGGGACCGCCCTCCCCACCACCCCGAGTGCACAAATTTTTGTGCACCAGGCCTCTAGTAGTCAATAATATCATAACTTTTTAAGGTGGCAGTTTATTAGAATTCTTATGGTATACAGATGTCAGATCACTATATTGTATTCTTGAAGCTAATAAATATTTTACGTCAAATATACACTAATTTTAAAAAAATGTGTAGAAACTTAGCAGCAACAATAATGCACACATACACACACGAGTTTTTGTTCATAGAACAAGATGAATTCCATACTGACTATGCTAATCAGTGTGGAAATCGGGGGGGAGGGGGTTTACCAAAAGCATAGCTAGAGAGTGCAGAGTAGAGTTTTATTAAAATAGCATGATCAAGTGAATAAAAAAAATTTCAAGTGAGGCAGCTAAAATCTAACCTTGACAGGAAAAGCAAATATAATTAACAATATAAGAATTAGAAGAAATATGAAAACTCTTCTCAGGTTGTGTATTAAAAAATTCAAACAAAGATTACTACCTAAGTAAGTGGTTCTCAAATATCAGTATGCATAATATTCACCCATATTCTCTGGCTCCACCTTTAGAGACTTTGACTCTTAGGTCCCAGTATGTTTAACAAACTTACAGATGATTTAGATACAGATTGCTCACCACATATAGACATATACTGCCCTCTGTAGGCTGTGCTTCTGATATTTTACCAGAAAACTCAATCCACCTTCTGAGATACACACCACAAACTAGGAAAATGTGGAGAAAAAAATTACCTCTACTTTGAAACCTATTGTAGAGGACATACTGTGGAAAATAATTCTATTTTCAAATAAATATACCAATAATTAAGAGAGATTTCAACTGATATTTCACCCAGATCTGAAAGGTTTAGTTCCAAATATAACTATAATATAAAGGAAGCCAGGATATTAGTCTATTAGTATGGCATTTTCTTACTTTATCACAGTCCTTTTTTATCACAAATTCCTTAAAGAAAGTAAAATAAGAAACATTTTACTTTTATCATTACCCAAAGCAGTGTTTATCAAACAGTAATCTTTTGGCCACCTACATCAGAATCACTGTGGTTGATTGTTGAAAATGAAGAATCCCATCTTAGTTCTACTAAATCAGAATTCCTGATGGAAGAAGTCAATAAAACATATACACACAGAAACAGACATGCACACACATTCACAAATATTTAACTGTATAATTCAGTGGATTTTATATATTCAGAAATTTAGACAAGCATCACCATAATGAATTATACAGTGTTTTCATAATTCCAAAATAAAACACCTTTAGCATTCACTCTCCTTTTTCTTCTTCCCCACCCCCCACCCAAACTAGGCAACCAGTATTCTATGTTCTTTCTATATTGGTCTATTATGGAAATTTTGCATAAATGCAATCATACAACATATGGTCCTTTATTATTGTCTTCTATTAGTATAAGTTTTCCAAGGTTTATCCATGCTATATGTATCAGTACTTCATGCCATCTAATTGCAGAAAATATTGTATTGAATGAATATACAAAAATGTCTAATTTACACAAGTATTTCATTTGAAAGAGGCATGAAGAGAGAATTAGATGCTTGTTTCCAAGAAGAATTCAGGATTTGATCTCATTTATAGGCAATTATCCAAAACTGCCCTTGTTTATTGATAGGCATTATAACCAAAGCCAGTCTGTCTGGACTCAAGAAGCTTAGAGCACACACAATAAATAAGATAAATGATAACAATGCCAGGAATGATGGAGTTAATTCTACAAATTCAAATAGAAGGCAAAAATCTAAGCCTTAAAATGACCACATGACAAGGCATATGACTCTGGATTTATGCTGACAGGTAGCCATAGCCACATTTGGCTATTTTAATCTAAATTTAAATTAACTACATTTAAAGAAAGAGTTCTATAGTTGCATTAGCCACATTACAAATCCACAATGGCCAAATGGATTTGGCAGCTATCATATTGGACAAATCAGACAGGGAACATTTGTATCATTGCAGACATTTCTGTTGGACAGTGTTGCTCAAGAGATAAATAAAACTATCACAGCATGACCCATTTATTAACTAAAAATATTAATTAAAAGTCTACTGTGTGCAAGGCACTGTTCTATGTACTAGGGAAGCCATAATATAGAACACAAAATTCTTGCTACTGTGAAGCTAAACTGTGAATGATGGGAAAGAGAGGATAAAAAAAAATAAAATATATCACACAATATATTAAAGAGTAAAAATATAAAAATGTGAGGGAACAAAAAAAGAGATGCTATTTTAGTTACCATGGTATGGGAAAGTATCTGTGATAAAGTGATATTTATGTAGAGATCTGAAAAAAGTTGAAAGTGAGCCTTACAAATATATTAGATAAAAGCATTGCAGAAAGAGAAAATAGTTAAAGCAATAGCCTGAGGCAGGTATAGGCTGGGCATGTTCCCAAATACAAGACAGCTACTGTGGCTAGAGGATTGTAACATGTGAAAGAGTAAAACCAAATTATAAGCAATTGTGTAGAAAATGTAGATTTTCTGGTGAAAAACTTATTGTTGTTTCGAAAGTTTTCTTAGATTGGTAAATACAGAAGATTTTTTATATGTCAAATGAATTTCTAAGTTAAGAGAAATATATCTGAAATGGCAGTATGGGGACTGCCATGGATCTTCTCAACAGCAAAAGAACCATAAATAGAGAAAATGATTGCAAGAAAAACAGAACCATTTAGAATCTCTACAAACTGTCCTGATGGCATACACCAAATAGATAAGCCCTATGTCCTTGTCAGATGCAGCCAAGAACACAGGGCTTTCTATGCCCCAAAAGAGGTTTTTAGCACTCTCAGCCTTAGGTTGCAGAAGCTCTATTTGTGGTAAGCAGTTAGACAGACCTGAGCAGAGCATGGATGATGAGCCATATACAGAAGGTCACCAGGGTGGAAATCCCCAGGGTGGCATTTCCTTCCCTAGCATATAGATGGTCATTAGGTTTGGATCCCCCTGACCTTTCCTCCCTAGAGATAACATCTAGGCTTCAGTTGTATTTCAGCTCCAAGCCCAGAAAAGCAGCAAAACCAGACCAGTGACTCCGTGGCTGACCTCAGGACCAGCTGCATTGGATAATGACCCCCTAGCCCTGGTGTGCACCAATCAATCAGTGGAGACCACAACCCTGAAAGGACACACCTGGAAAACTACTGAATATTCTATTGAGATCTTCCCCTGGGACCTCCCCTAAAATCTCCACCCTTAAAACCCTTATGACTGAGGACCCAGGGTGCCCTTCCTCCCAGGAGCATGCCCTGACTTTCCCTTTACCTTCTCTACCCGCTCCTTGCCCCAGGCACATTAGTATTAGCTTCCCCACTGCCAAGCTGCAAAAGCCCTTCCTTTACCTCTATAACTTGTTTCCTAAGCCCATTTCTTCTAGGAATTACTTTTTCTATCTCTGTGATTTACCAAATACATGTTCTCTTATACTTTGAATCTTGGCTCTGAATTTTTCCTAGCCAGAACCCAAGTACCGAGGGTGCTGAAGCCAGATTTGGTCTGACCCCACCAGTCAGATACCTGGTGCCATTCCTGCTGCCTATAGCATATTCAAGAAAGCATGACTGAAACTTGTGGAGCCCCCTTCCTCAATTCAGTCCCCATTCATAGGGTGGAATCTTCACTCTAGAAATAGCAGGAAATTAATAATGGGCCCAAATAATCCCTTTGCCAGCTCACTGAAGGGGCAGAAATTTCATGCAGAGAGTGGGAAGCTAGGAAGACCAGGGGATTCTGCTTCCACCCAATGTCCTGTTCATAGAACATGTGTATCATTACGAGAGAATCAAGTCACTGTCCTAACCACCAGATCCCAAATCATTTGTGCAGAGGTCATATCCAAAAAACTGACTTTACTAGAAATAGAGTGTGAGAAATTTCAAGCTGAATGATACTCAAAAATAATGAAACTGTTGATGGTAAGTAATTAAGAAAAAGGTGGCAACTTCATGAGCTCTCTAAACCATAAAAGAACCATTTAAGCAGAGAAAACCAAGCAAAGACATAGATAGCTAAGAAAAGCACACCTAGGGAAGGTGCAAGCATAAAACAATTACCAAAATTTTATTGGATCACTGTGGAATGACTTGCAAATAGTCCATAGGAGTCACTAACAAACAAGTAAACAAAACAAAATCAACAAAATGTCTGTGTAAAAAGGGGGCAGTAATTAGTATTCAGAGTTGCTATGGGGTGGGGCCACAACATTAGTAACAAAGAAACAGAATTTCCGGAGGATGAGGCCCAGAAATAAGGATTTTAAAAAGAGTCCCAGGTGATTCTAATGTGCAGCCAAGGTTTAGAACCACTGTACTAGTACCTTCCCCTTGACCTTCACCCAGGTCCTTACCATTACCTTCCTCACTCCCAAGCTCCTAGGGCAGCAATTCTCAACCTGTGGGTCTCCTTTCACAGCGGTCGCCTAAGACCATTGGAAAACACATATATAATTACATATTGTTTTTGTGATTAACCACTATGCTTTAATTATGTTCAATTTGTAACAATGAAATTGGGGGTCACCACAACATGAGGAACTGTATTAAAGGGTCACAGCATTAGGAAGGTTGAGAACCACTGTCCAAGGCCTTTCTTTTGCCTCTATAACTGGTGTCCTCAGCCCTTATAGTCTAAAAATTACTTATTCTACCTCTGTGACTTTATAAATGAACTAGAGGCCCAGTGCACAAAAATTTGTGCACTCGGGGTGGGGGGGGTCCCTCAGCCCGGCCTGTGCCCTCTCGCAGTCTGGGACCCCTCGGGGGATAACCACCTGCTGGCTTAGGCCCGCTCCCTGGGGGATTGGGCCTAAGCTCACAGTCAGACATCCCTCTGGCAGCCCGGGAGCCCTCGGGGGATGCTCACTTGCCAGTGGGGAGCAGGCCTAAGCTGCAGTCAGACATCCTTAGTGCTGCTGAGGAGGTGGGAGAGGCTCCCGCCACCACCGTTGTACTGGCAGCCATCAGCCTGGCTTGTGGCTAAGCAGAGCTCCCCTTGTGGGAGTGCACTGACCGCCCGGGGGCAGCTCCTGCATTGAGCATCTGCCCCCTGGTGGTCAGTGTGCATCATAGTGACCAGTCATTCCCAGTCGTTCTGCTGTTAGGGTAAGTTTGCATATTACTCTTTTATTATATAGGATAGAGGCCTGGTGCATGGGAAGGACTGATTTCTCCCAGAGAAAGGTGAGGTCTATGATCCAGACTGGAGGGAAAAATGCACACAGTGGAAACTCGAGGTTCAGAGGAAGTCTACGCCCCACAAAATCCACGGCCCTTAGGGCCAGCGTAGTCCATGAAAGTGGAAGGGGGTCCACAGGGCTGCTGGCAGAAGGGAACTCTAGAAATTAACCCATAGCTGCACTGGGCACAAAAAAGCAGCCTGAAGTTTTACCAGTAAACTGGATGCACTGTGCCAGGGGAAAAAAGACATACACAGAGATGTGCACAGTCGCACGCAGTGCCGGGGTGAAAAAGTCTGAGTTCACGTGCTTACTCTGGCTCTATTTTCTCTTTAAATCCTTGCTTTTGATTACTAAGACCAGTACATAGGATCACCCAATTGAAAAAAAAAAATGCCCAGAGACTGCAGGGGAAAGTTGTTTTTGTGAAACTTGGGGATCAGAGCGGGGAGAAATGATCAGAAAACCAGCTCTGGGGCAGTCCATTTCCCCAAACCAGTATTAAGTGCAGCAGGGAAAACAAAATATAAACACTGGGTAGAGAGGACTTATAGCCCTGGATGTCAATAGAGAAACACTGCCACCCAGGGGTTGAATCATAAATTGACTCTTGTGTAAATACAACTAAAGGCAGGCTGAGAAACAAAGACATAATGCCTAATTGAAAATAGGATTGTAGCTTACGACACAGAGGAGCAGTGGAATGCAGGGAGCTTTAATACTGTCCTGATTACCTGACAGGAAAGAGGTGTGCCAAACAGAACAGTAAAGGAAGTGAATGACCGTCAATACTGCACATTTTTATTTTTTATCTTTTACGTAAGAAACTAATTTTTTTCTCACTTGATTTTACCTTTTTAATTATTAAATTTTTATTTTAATCAGTATTATTACTACCATTATTTTATCTTTTCTTTAAAGTTTCATTTTATTTTCTCTTCATTTTATTTTGGGATTAGTGTTCTACCTTCAATTTTGTTTTGTCCTTTAGCATCATTTTACTCAATCTCAATTTTACCTTTATGCCAACACTCTCTTCCTCACTTTTCCCCTTTTGTTGTCCTCTTTCTCTTACCCTATTCCTGCTTTAGACTTTCCCTATTCCTTCTTTTTACTCCCTGTTAAAAATTCATCCAATTTATATATCTAATTTCCAATCCCCTGTTCCAAGTCCTTACACATTCCTCTCTTCTCTTTCTTCACTATCCAAATTTTTTCTCCCTCCCCTTTTGTTTGTTTGTTTGTTTTTGTTAGTTTTTTTGTTGTTTTATTTTGTCTTGTTTTCTTTTCTGTTTTTTCTTTTCTTTTGCCCTTCTTTCTCTCTGTCCTATTGTTGTTATTTGTTCGATTGTTGATTAGATTGTTTTTTGTTTGTGTGATTGTTTCTCTTTTTTTTTTCTTCTGTTTTCCTCTCCTCCCTTGTTATTAGTTGTTGTTTGTAGTTTGCATTCATCTCTGGGTGTTTGTTCTTTGCATTTTTTTGGATTAGTTGTTGTTCTGTTGGAGTTTAGTCCCCATATAAATAGTTTTTCCTCCTTCATTTTTTATTCTCTTTTTTTTATCCCCTAATTATCTGAACAATAAAGATTTAATTTAGAAAATCAACCAATAAAAAAAAAGTACTAGGAACTAAAAAATGTATCTTCTTGAAATAAAGCAAAAATGAGAAATTATTTTTAAAATAGACCATGATCTTGGCTAGGAGATACATCATTGTTAAGATACCTGTTCTGCCTGAGTTAATTCGTAATCTCATTAAAAATAAATATTCAGAATGGGACCAAGATGGCGGCATAGGTAAACACCGGAGATTGCTGCCTCGCACAACCACTTCAAAAATACAACTAAAAGACGGAACGGACATCACCCAGAACCACAGGAAGGCTGGCTGAGTGGAAATTATACAACTAGAAGGAAAGAGAAAAGCATACCGAGACTCAGGAGGCGCAGTGCGGCAAATACAAAGGTGCAGAGGTGCATGCAGAGCGAGGTGGCGTCTGAGGGCGCGGTTGTCTGTTTCAATCGGGAGGGAGTCTCAGGCTCTGAGCTCCAGTACCGGGCGAGTCTCTGGGACCCAGACTCAAACGGGAGAAGCGGGACTGTCTGGCATCGGTTGGAACTCGAGGGCAGCTTTCTCTCCGAGGTTTGCAGCTGTTGCTGGGACTCTGAGAGGCAGAGCCTCTGGGGACGGGACTGAGAGCAGCCATAACTGCTCGCTTCGCCCGCCCTGTTGATCCCCTGGGACCCGCCCTGCCCAAGCCTTGCACCGAGGCATTTTCGGGATAGCCTTAGGCAAAGGCTAGATTAGCACCTCCCTAGAGGACAGAAGTTCTCCCACTGCAGACACAGCTGAATCTCACAGCCAGTTGGCCTGGAGGTCAAATCCCCCCCAGTATTACCTACAACAATCAAGGCTTAACTACAACAAGACTGCGCACAAAGACCACAAGGGGGTGCACCAAGAAAGCATAAAAAATGCGGAGACAAAGAAACAGGACACAACTGACAGAAATGGAGGATATAGAGTTCAAAACCACACTTTTAAGGTCTCTCAAGAACTGTCTAGAAGCCGCCGATAAACTTAGTAAGGCCCTCAAAAAGACTGGTGAGACCGCCGATAAGTATAGTGAGATCCTCAAGAAATCTAATGAGACCCTCGATGTTGTGATAAAGAACCAACTAGAAATTAAGCATACACTGACTGAAATAAAGAATATTATACAGATCCCCAACAGCAGACCAGAGGAGCGCAAGAATCAAGTCAAAGATTTGAAATGCGAAGAAGCAAAAAACATCCAACCAGAAAAGCAAAATGAAAAAAGAATCCGAAAATACGAAGATAGTGTAAGGAGCCTCTGGGACAGCTTCAAGCATACCAACATCCAAATTATAGAGGTGCCAGAAGATGAGAGAGAGCAACATATTGAAAACCTATTTGAAGAAATAATGACAGAAAACTTCCCCCACCTGGTGAAAGAAATAGACTTACAAGTCCAGGAAGCGCATAGAACCCCAAACAAAAGGAATCCAAAGAGGACCACACCAAGACACATCATAATTAAAATGCCAAGAGCAAAAGACAAAGAGAGAATCTTAAAAGCAGCAAGAGAAAGACAGTCAGTTACCTACAAGGGAATACCCATATGACTGTCAGCTGATTTCTCAACAGAAACTTTGCAAGCCAGAAGGGAGTGGCAAGAAATATTCAAAGTGATGAATACCAAGAACCTACAACCAAGATTACTTTACTCAGCAAAGCTATCACTCAGAATTGAAGGTCAGATAAAGAGCTTCACAGATAAGAAAAAGCTAAAAGAGTTCATCACCACCAAACCAGTATTATATGAAATGCTGAAAGGTATCCTTTAAGAAGAGGAAGAAGAAGAAAAAGGTAAAGATACAAATTATGAACAACAAATACGCATCTATCAACAAGTGAATCTAAGAATCAAGTGAATAAATAATCTGATGAACAGAATGAACTGGTGATTATAATAGAATCAGGGACATAGAAAGGGAATGGACTGACTATTCTTGGGGGGGAAAGGGGTGTGGGAGATGCAGGAAGAGATTGGACAATAATCGTGCACCTATGGATGAGGACAGTGGGTGGGGAGTGAGGGCAGAGGGTGGGGTGGGAACTGGGAGGAGGGGAGTTATGGGAGGAAAAAAGAGTAACTAATGTAATAATCTGAACAATAAAGATTTAATTAAAAAAATTAAAAAAAATAAATATTCAGAAGTTTAGGTAGGTTTATTATCAAGTTCGTCTAGATACCAATCAGGCAAGAATATCCAGGAAAACCTGATACTCCCTCCCCCAATGAAATTAACAAACATTATAAATCTACCATATTTAAAACATCACATACATACACAAGGTAAATAAGTGAACGGACGGATATGTGAATTAACTTGATGGGGAGAAGTATTTTCATACATAATGTATATATGTATATCAAATCATTATGTTATACACTTTAAATATCTTACATTTTTGTCAATTATATCTCAGTAAAGCTGGAAAATGCTCAAAAAAAAAAAAGAATAAAAATGGCGACAAACAAGTACCTATCAATAATCACTTTAAATGTTAATGGATTAAATGTCCCAAACTAAAGACATAGGGTAGCTGAGTGGATAAGAGAACATGACCCACATATCTGCTGTCTACAGGAAACCCACCTCAGAAAAAAGGAGTCAAACAGACTGATGGTGAAGGGATGGAAAAAGGTTTCTCAGGCAAAAAAATGAAAAAAAAAAAAGCTGGGGTATCATTGCTTCTATTTGACAAATTAGATCTTGTTATGAAGGACATAATAAAAGATGAGGAAGGCCACTTCATAATACTAAAGGAAGCGATCCAACAAAAAGATATAACTCTGGTACACATATACACAGCCAAACAGGAACACCGAAATACATAAAAACTTCTGGAGGATATCAAGGGAGAAATTGACAGCAATACAGTCATAGCAGGGGACTTTAATACCCCACTAACACCACTGGACAAATCCTCTAAACAAAAAATCAGCAAAGAAATGTCAATCCTAAATGACTCACTAGATCAGAAATAATTGACATCTTCACAACATTTCACCCCAAAGCCATAGAATATACATTCTTCTCAAGTGCACATGGGTCATTTTAAAAGGTAAACCATATATTGGGACACAGGCAAGTCTCTTCAAATTCAAGAAGATAGAAATCATATCAAGCATTTTCTCAGATCACAATGGCATAAAACAAGAAATCAACTATAATAAAAACAATGAAAAATGTGAAACACCGGGAGGCTAAATAGCATGATATTAAACAATGACTGGGTTAGCAGAGAGATCAAAGAAGAAATAAAAAGCATATGGCAACAAACGACAATGAAAACAAAACAATCGAAAATCTATGGGACACAGTGAAAGCAGTCTTGAGAGGGAAGTTCAGAGCTCTACAGGCCTGCCTGAAAAAACAAGAAACAATGGTAATAAATTATCTAACCCTAAAACTCAAATACTTAGTAAGAGAGCAACAAGAAAAGCCCAGTGTAAGCAGAAGAAAGGAAATAATAAAGATCAGAGCAGAGATAAATGACATAGAGACCAAAAAAACCTCAAAAAACAAACAACAAAAAAAACAAACAAAAACAATCCAAAAATCAACAAAACCAAGAGCTGGCTCTTTGACAGGATAAACAAGATTGATGAACCTCTAGCCAGGCCTCACCAAGAAGCAAAGAAAGAGGACCCAAATAAACAAAATCAGCAATGAAAGAGGTGAAGTAACAACCGATCCCACAGAAATACAAACGATTATGAAAAAATACTATGAACAACTCTATTCCAACAAAATGGACAACCTAGATGAAATGGACATATTCTTAGAAAATAGCTCCCAAAACTCAACCAAGAAGAATCAAAAAACCTGAATAGCCTGATAACTACCGAAGAAATTGAAACAGCAATAAAAACTCTTCCAGCAAACAAAAGCCCTGGACCAGGGCTTTACAGGGGAATTCTACCAAGCATTCAAAGGAGAACTAAAACCTATCCTCCTCAGACTATTACAAAAAATTCAAGAGGAAGGCACACTTCCAAGCTCTTTCTATGAAGCCAGCATTACCCTAATCCCCAAACCAGATAAAGACACCACAAAAAAAAGAGAACTACAGGCCAATATCCTAAAATCCTCAACAAAATTCTAGCAAATTGGATTCAGCAATAAATTAGAAAGGTCATACACCATGACCAAGTGGAATTTATTCCGGGAATGCAAGGATGTTACAATATCCGCAAATCAATAAATGTGATACATCACATAAACATACTGAGAGACAAAAATCACATAATCATATCAATTGATGCAGAAAAAGCATTTGACAAAATCCAACACACGTTCTTGATAATAACTCTCAGCAAGGAGGGAATAGAGGGATCATACCTCAACATAATAAAAACACTATATGACAAACCTACAGCCAACATCATACTCAATGGGCAAGAACTAAACCCATTTCCCTTAATAACAAGAACAAGACAAGGATGCCCACTTTCAACACTCCCGTTTGACACAGTACTAAAAGTACTAACCATAGCGATCAATCCAGAAGAAATAAAAGACATCCAAATTGGAAAAGAAGTAAAACTGTCCTTATTCACAGATGATATTATACTATACATAGAAAACCCCAAAGACCCCATCAAAAAACTACTAGACCTAATAAATGAATTTGGCAATATAGCAGGATACAAAATTAACACCCAGAAAACTATGGCCTTTTTATACACCAATAATGAACTCACAGAAAGAGAAATGAAAAAAAAAATCCCATTTACCATTGTACCAAAAAAATTAAGATACCTAGGAATAAACTTAACTAAGGACATAAAAGACCTGTACTTGGAAAACTACAGGACATTGAAAAAAAGAGATAGAGGAAAACATAAACAAATGGAAGAACATACCATGTTCATGGATTGGTAGAGTCAACATCATTAAAATGCCCATACTACCTAAAGCAATCTATAGATTCAATGCAATACCTATTAAAATACCAATGGCATATTTTAAAGCTCTAGAACTAACTCTCCAAAAATTTATCTGGAATAAAAAAAGACCTTGAATACCTGCCGGAGTCCATTCATTGTCTTCACTAGCTGAGTTTAGACAGACCCCCAAAAGCTAGTAACCTTTGAAGTCCTAGCAAAGGTCAGAACTGCACCACCCAGTTAATCTAGGAACCACCCAGTTAATTTAGGTAATAATAGCTGAAGCATCCCCACCTTAGTTCCCTTAATTCTTTAGATACTTGTGTAGATCCTTGTTGATTATTGTTGATCAGATAGTCTGCCTATTTCTGGAAATTGTCTACCAATGAGCTAATCCATGTGTCATTCAAACCTCCTTACCCTAAGGCTACCCCAGACAAACCTCCTTACCCTAGGGCTACCCAAGATCAAATAAAAGCTTGGAGAGGCCTGAGCATCAGTGGAAGTCCTTCGGGACTTGCCCGCCTGGTCCCCCAATATTGCAAAACTATCTCGTGTCTTTTTCTTTCACTTGTGTGCAGCTCCTCTTTCAGATACCGAACCCTACTCCACGCAAAACGTGGAGGGAGTGTTACTCAACAAATACCCTTAGCAATCCTGAGAAAGAAGAACAAAATTGGAGGGATCACAATACCAGACATCAAGCTATATTACCAAACCACGTTTCTCAAAACTGCCTGGTACTGGTACAAGAACAGACATATAGATCAATGGAACAGAATAGAGAACCCAGAAATTGACCAAAGCCATTATACTCAACTAGAGGCCCGGTGCACAAAAATTTGTGCACTCGGGGGGGAGAGGGGGTCCCCTCAGCCCGGCCTGTGCCCTCTCGCAGTCTGGGACCCCTCGGGAGATAACGACCTGCTGGCTTAGGCTTGCTCCCGGGTGGCAGAGGGCAGGCCCAATCCCTAGGTGCAGCCCCTGGTCGGGCTCAGAGCAGGGCCGATTGGGGAGTTGGGGCGCCGCCCACTGTCATGCATAGAGCAGGGTGGATCGGGAGGTTGTGATGCCACCCCTAGTCATGCTCAGGGTAGGGCAGATTGGGGGGCTGGGGCACCGCCCCCTGTCACACTCAAGGCAGGGTCGATAGGAAGGTTGGGGTGCCACCCCCTGTCAGCAACAGAGCAGGGCCAATCAGGGGGTTGGGGCACTGCCCCCTGTCACGCACAGAGCAGGGCCCATCAGGGGGTTGAGGCGCTCCCCCCTGTCATGCACAGAGCAGGGCCGATCAGGGGGTTGGGGAGCTCCCCCTTGTCACGCACAGAGCAGGGCCGATCAGGGGGATGAGGAGCTCCCCCTTGTCACTCACAGAGCAGGGCCAATAGGGGAGTTGGGGCACCGCCCTCGTCACACTCAGGGCATGGCCGATGGGGGGGTGGGGGTGGTTGGGGTGCCGCACCTTGTCACACACAGAGCCGCAGGGCGATCAGGGGTTGGGGAGCTCCCCCCTGTCATGCACAGAGCAGGGCCGATCAGGGGGTTGGGGAGCTCCCCCCTGTCACTCACAGAGCAGGGCCGATAGGGGGTTGGGGCGCCGCACCCTGTCACACACAGAGCCACAGGGCGATCAGGGGGTTGGGGAGCTCCCCCCTGTAACTCACAGAGTAGGGCCGATAGGGGAGTTGGGGCACCGCCCCCTGTCAAACACAGAGCAGGGCAGATCAGGGGGTTGGGGCGCCGCCCTCTATCACCCACAGAGCAGGGCCGATCGGGGGTTGGGGCGCCGTTACTGTCACACTCAGGGCAGGGCTGATGGGGAGGTTATGGCTCTACCCCGTCACACACAGAGCAGGGCCCGTGGGGGGGGGTGTTGGGGCGCCGCACCCTGTCACACACAGAGCAGGGCCGATCAGGGGGTTGGGGAGCCGCACCATGTCACACAAAGAGTCGCAGGGCGATCAGGGGGTTGGGGAGCTCCCCCCTATCAGGCACAGAGCAGGGCTGATCAGGGGGTTGGGGCGCCTTCCCCTGTCACGAACAGAGCAGGGCGGATAGGGAGGTTGTGGTCCCGCCCCCTGTCACACACAGAGCCAAAGGGCGATCAGGGGGTTTGGTCGCTGCCCCCTGTCACACTGATCCCGGTGCCGGGAGGCCTCGCGGCTCCGCTGATCCCGGTGCTGGGAGGCATATTACCCTTTTACTATATAGGATAGAGGCCTGGTGCACGGGTGGGGGCTGGCTGGTTTGCCCTGAAGGGTGTCCTGGATCAGGGTGGGGGTCCCCACTGGGGTGCCTGTCCAGCCTGGATGAGAGGATGATGGCTGTTTGCAGCTAGTCACACCCCCTTCAGGGTGGGGGTCCCCAGTGGGGTGCCTGGCCAGCTTGGATGAGGGGCTGAGGGCCGTTTTCAGGCTGGCGGGTGACTGAAGCTCCCAACCTGTCCTTTTTTCCTTTTTTTTTTTTATTCTGGGCCAGCTTTAGCTCTGAGGCTTGACTCCAGCTCTTAGGCCTCAGCTGCTGAAAGCAGGTTTCTGGCCTTTGTTTACCTTCTGTATTTGAAACAATGTTGCGGTCCTGCTGGCTGAAGCTTAGCTGACTGAAAGCTGGTTTCTCGGGTTTTGTTTAGCTTCTATATTTGTTACAATGTTTCTTAGAGAGCAGCTGAGAGGCCGGCAGCACAGGCGGGGAACCTGGCTTCCTCCGTCACTGAAGCAAGCAAGCCTCCCTGTTCGCGTCAGCTGCCTGGCTGCCGGCCGCCATCTTGGTTGGCAGTTAATTTGCATATCTCAGTGATTAGCCAATGGGAAGGGTAGTGGCCGTACGGCCAATTACCATGTTTCTCTTTTATTAGATAGGATGCCATAGCAATATCGTTACAGACACAGGTCCTAGGACAAGAGAGACTAAGGAGAAAATAAACAAATGGGACTACATCAAAATAAAAAGCTTCTTCACAGCAAAAGAAACCACCAACAAAACAACAAGAAAGCCCACTGCATAGGAGAACATATTTGCCAATGTTATCTCTGATAAGGGTTTAATCTCCAACATTTATAGGGAACTCATACAACTTAACAAAAGGAAGATAAACAATACAATCAAAAAATGGGCAAAGGACCTAAATAGACACTTTTCAAAAGAGGACATTCAGAAAGCCAAGAGACATATGAAAACATGTTCAAAGTCACTAATCATCCGAGAGATGCAAATCAAAACAGCAATGAGGTACCATCTCACACCTGTCAGAATGGCTATCATCAACAAATCAACAAACGACAAGTGCTGGAGAGGATGGGGAGAAAAAGGAACCCTCTTGCACTGCTGGTGGAATGCAGACTGGTGCAGCCATTGTGGAAAATAGTATAACATTTCCTCAAAAATTCAGAAATGGTACTGCCATTTGAACCAGTAATACCACTTTTAGGAATATATCCCAAGAAAACCGAAACACCAATCAGAAGGGATATATGCAGATCTATGGTCATAGCAGCACAATTTACAATAGTTAAGATTTGGAAACAGCCTAAATACCCATCAGCAAATGAGTGGATTAGAAAACTATGGTACATCTACACAATGGAATACTACGCTGCTATAAAAAAGAAGGAATTCTTACCATTTGCAGCAGCATGGATGGAACTGGAGAGCATTATGCTAAGTGAAATAAGTTCGTCAGTGAAAGAAAAATACCACATCATCTCACTCATTTATGGATAATAAAGATCATTATAACCTGATGAACAAAAAGATAGATATAGAGGTGAGAAACATCAAACAGACTGTCAAATTACAGTGGGAAGGCTGGAGAGGGTTGGGGGGGGCAGGTAAGACATCAACCAAAGGACTTGTATGCATGCATATAAGTATAACCAATGGACGCAAGACACTGGCACGGGGAGGTGAAGGCACGTGCCAGGGTGTAGGGGAGGCTGAGGGAAGGTCAATGGGGGAAAAAAGGAGACATGTGTACTACTATTTGTAATACTTTAAATAATAAAATAAAATTTAAAAAAATTTAAGTGGGCAGAGGACCTGAATAGATATTCTCCAAAGAGGACATACAGATGGCCAATAGACATATGAAAAGATACTCTACATCACTAATCATCAGAGAAATACAATTAAAACCACATAGAAATAGGTGTTTGGGGTTTTTACATATATATATATCAGAAAGTATATTTTTAATAGAAAAAAGTGTCCACTACTTCTGATAGCAAGAAAGTGGTATTAATGACTAAATAATAGAAAAAAATAGAACTTTAATATTTAGGATGATAAATATTTAAGGCCAGTGCCCAGCCAACATGGCTCAGTGGTTGAACGTCAACTTATGAACCAAGAGGTCATGGTTTGATTCCGGGTGAGGGCACTTGCCCAGGTTTTGGGCTTGGCCCCCAGTTGGGGGGGCATACAGGAGGCAACCGATCAATGATTCTTTCTCATCATTGATATTTCTTTCTCTTCCTCTCTCTTCTTCTCTAAAATCAATAAAAAATATATATATATTTTTTAAAATGTAAGGCCAGTTTTGGAATGGTTCATCTAAAACCTCAAGAAACTAAAATATTCAGAATTGTGTGAAAAAAATTATCTTGCATAGTACGGATATAATCATTGTTATGTGTGAGATTGTTTCACCAATAAAAATGGGGAAAGACATTTAAGAACAAACTTTATACTGTAAACATAACAATTATGTTCCCTAAATATACAAAAAAACTGTCTTCTGAGTCACATACAGAGTATTATTTTGGAAGGCAAAGAGTAACTTGAGTACACATTTGGTTATGTTTAATTTAGTTAGCTGGAAAAAATAAACTGTAGTATGACTAAAAAAGAAATGTAACTATTTATGCCAAAACAGGTTTTTCCTATTTAAATATCTAAGTAGAAAAACAACTTAATTATTTTCTGTTCAAAATCCAAAATAATATTTTAACCAAATCTTGGCAAGAAAAGGAGTTTACTAAACTATATGACAAGGATGAACTTTACCTGAACCCTGTGCTCCAAGGAGACAGAGAAGGTTTAGAATTCTCCCCATCTTTTTGGTTCTGAGAAACAACTAACTTCAAAGGACCACCCTGCCCTCACTTATAAGACACATCTCCATCCTTTCATATGACTGATGTAAAATGCATGATAACACTCCTTTTTACCTGCTTCTATAAAATGCCAAATTTCATTCCTCTTCTATGAGATGCATCTCATTAATAAGGTTCTTCCCATTGCACCAGTCTATATAAAATAACCCCCTTAATTGTTTGTCCTTGAGAAAGCTACAGTAATCAAAACATGGTGGTACTAAGAGAGTAGATTTTAAAAGTTCTCAACACAAGATTAAAAAAAAAATGTAACTATTGGGAGGGAGTGTCATAGTGGCATAAAGAGACATAGACTAATGGAACAGAGATACCAGAAATAAATCTCCCCATATATGGTGAAATGATTTTTTTTATAAGGGCACCCTTCAAAGGGAAAAGGACAGTCTTTTCAACAAATGGAGCTAGGAAAACTCGATATCAGCATAATTTGGGATTCCTTATGGAAAGTTCCAGCAAAGCATACATAAAAATGCCTATGTATGCCGAAACCAGTTTGGCTCAGTGGATAGAGCATCGACCTGCGGACTGAAAGGTCCCGGGTTCGATTCCGGTCAAGGGCATGTGCCTGGGAGATGTGCAGGAGGCAGCTGATCGATGTTTTTCTCTCATCGATGTTTCTAACTCTCTATCCCTCTCCCTTCCTCTCTGTAAAAAATCAATAAAATGGGAGAACCAAGATGGCGGCGTAGGGAGTGGACCTGTGCATGCTGCTCTCTCACAGCATCATTGAAACTACCAACTATGAGGCAAACAACCACCACTCAGAACCATGGGGAAGTTGGCCCAGTGGGAGATCTACAACTGGAAGAAAAGAAAGAAGCGCAGTGAGACTGAGTGGGACCTACGGAGGCACCAAAACCAGAGGTACGCAGTCACACGCCAGGCGGGCTGCAAATGGATTCACGGTTTTTTTTCAATCGGAAGCGGTTACAAACCCTCGAATCCTCTGGGCTTGCTCGGGGCGGGTCTCTGAGGCCCCAGATCCCACAGGGAGAGGCGGCCACGGCCTTGCAGTGGTCGGAGAGCGAGGGAAGCTCTGATGCGAGGCTGCTCGCCGTCACTGAGGGACAAGAAGTCCTGGTGTCCCGGGGAGGCGAGGGGCGGGGAGACGCCGACATCGCTATTTCCTCCACGCTGGCCACTACCTGAGACCCTGCCCTATCATCCGGGCTGTGCCAGAGGCACAAGAGGAAATGACTGTGTTTTTATAAACTCTCAAATCCACTGAGCTGGTTCGGGCGGGTCTCTGAGGCCCCAGGCCCCAAGGCGAGAGACAGCACGGCCTTCCAGCGGTCAGAAAGCGAGGGAGGCTCTGGCGCGCGGGGGCTCGCCAGCACTGGGGGATGCAAAGTCCTGGTGTCCTGGATAGGCAAGGGGCCGCTGAGTCTCCGCCCCGGCGACTCCCTGTGACCCCGCCCTACGCAATTTACATTCCCATCTTGGCTGTGCCAGGACTCACAAGTAGAAACGCCTTTGCTTTTGCAAACTTTCAAATCCACTGAGCTGGTTTGGGCGGGATCATGAGGCACCAGACTCTATGGGGAGAGGCAGCACTGCCTTGCAGCCATCAGAAAGCGAGGGAGGCTCTGTCGTACAGCTGCTTGCCGGCACTGGGGGACACAAAGCCCCTGCTGAGAGGCAAGGGGCCGCGCAGACTCAGCCAGTGCTATTTGCTCCGCCATGGCGACTCCCTGAGACCCAGCCCTAATCAATTTACATCCCCATCCAAGCTGTGCCAGGTGCACAAAAAGACCCACCTGCGCTTTTGCAGCCTAACCCAACAAATTGCAGACTTCAACTGCTCGCAGCCATGGGAGACACACTCAAGAAGCAGACCCAGGAGAACCAGGATGGCGGTGTAAGGAAGAGACCTGTGCATGCTACCTCACACAACAACATCGAAACTACCAACTATCGGACAAACAGCTATCATACAGAACCATGGGAAAGTTGGCCCAGTGGAAGCTCTACAACTGGAAGGAGAGAAAGAACATTGAGACTGAGTAGGATGTGCAGAGACACCAAGTACAGAGCCCATCCCAGCAGGCTGCAGATTTCAGCTCCTTGCATCTGGGAGGGACGCAATCGGGGGGCGGAGTCGGGTCCGGGGCAGGCCGGGGCTGGGCCTGGCTGGGCCGGCGCTGTGGAACCGCTGTACCAGCAGGCGCACAAACATGCCCACCGGTTCCAGTCTCGCGTGGGGCGCTGGGAGACGGCAGACAGGCAGTCAGTGCACTTGGTGAAGGGCATGATCCGAGCAGGAGTGCTGGATGTTCAGCCACCAGGAACGCCTGGAGATTTTGTCTGGTGGGGAGCCGCTGGAAGGGGACAGAGGGGCAAACTTCCTGTTTCCCCGGTAAGGCTGGGATGGCCCCGGTGAGGTCGGGACAGCCCCGGTGAGAACGATACGGCCCCGGTGAGGTCGGGACGGCCCCGGTGAGGTTGAAACGGCCCCAGTGAGGTCGGGACGACCCCAGTGAGGTTGAAATGGCCCCGGTGAGGTCGGGACGACACGGGTGAGGTTGAAACGGCCCCGGTGAGGTCGTGACGACCCCCGTGAGGTTGAAACTGCCCCGGTGAGGTTGAAACGGCCCCAGTGAGGTCGGGACGACCCCAGTGAGGTTGAAATGGCCCCGGTGAGGTCGGGACGACACGGGTGAGGTTGAAACAGCCCCCGTGAGGTAGGGACGGCCCCGGTGAGGTTGAAACTGCCCCGGTGAGGTAGGGACAGCCCCGGTGAGGTTGAAACGGCCCCGGTGAGGTCGGGACGGCCCCGGTGAGGTTGAAACAGCCCCCGTGAGGTAGGGACGGCCCCGGTGAGGTTGAAACTGCCCCGGTGAGGTAGGGACAGCCCCGGTGAGGTTGAAACTGCCCCGGTGAGGTTGAAACTGCCCCGGTGAGTTTTAAAGTCCCCTGGTGAGGCTCAGAC
>NW_005871052.1:16542601-16552170 GCF_000147115.1 Myotis lucifugus | reverse complement strand
ATAAAGGGGACCAGTATAGACTGATGAACACGGGGTGAGATACAGAGGCAGAGCACATTGAACAGACTGTCAAACTACAGAGGGAAGCCTAGGGAGGGTTTGGGGGGTATTAAGAGATCAACCGAGGGAACTTATATGCATGCATATAAGATAAACCAATGGACACAAGTCACGGGGGGGGGGGGGCGGTGGGTAGGGGCCGGGGGAATGTCAAGGGGGGGGAAAAAGGAAGACATATGTAATACTCTTTGTAATACTTTAAGAAATAAAAATTATTAAAAAAATCAATAAAATATATTTTTAAAAAATGCCTATGTAGTCAATTATCATTTTTGTTGCACCTATTTAAATAATCATGTTAAATCTAATGAGGCCAGACTTACTTTGTAAAGAAGATTCAAAAAAGGGCATGACTTGTTATTAGAGACATTTATGTTTCAATGGAAAACTATAGCACACCTTTAAGGATCATTAGATTCTTGTTCTGTTCATTGTCTTTGAGCTGCTTTTACCCTCTTGGTAAATTACATTTTGTCAGTGACTACCAAATTCTCAATTATTCTAGTTTCCTTCAATATCTGGCTCTAACTCTCCAAACTAACATTTCCAATTTTTCCCATCCTCCTGACTTGTCATCACTAAGGAAAAAAAAAAAACTGCCAACTTCCCAAAGCCCTGCAAGCTGAAACCAGACAACAATCTTGATTAGCACTTCAGAAAATATTAACACAACGGATCATGTATGAGGAACATTCATGCATGGAATTGCTGTTCCATATGCCACTCAGGATGCTATTGGTTCAATATCTAGAAATCCTCACAATTGGTTGCCCAAACACCAGGTCTCAATGGATGGTTCAGCTGCTTTGTAACAAACAAATGGTGACCAAATGAGAAATGAACTTATATTGTTCAAATAATAAAGAATGTCTATTCTTTCCTTAATCAAGCAAAAGGACAGACAGAAAATCAGGATCAAGATGAAGGAGTAGGATGATCCTGAGTTCACCTCCTCCCATAACACAAAAAACTACAACTACATATAGAACAACTATCATTGAGAACTACCTGAAGATTAGCAGAACATATTTTTCAATAACTGATATAAAGAAAAAGCCATATCCAGATGGGTAAGAAGGGCAGAGATACAGTCTAGTCAGGACCCACACTCAGTGTGATGATCCACAAGTGGTAGGGATATCATAACTGTAGAGGTCCATCCTGAGGAGAGACAGATCTGAACCCAACATGGGCTCCCCAGGCCAGCACACCCTCATCAGGGAAAGGAGTCCCCATAATATTTATAATAATAAAAGCATAATGTGTTAATTAGACCGGATGTCCTTTCCCTTCCAGACGAAGCTGGGGCTGCGAGGGAAGCCCGGGTCCCAGGTGCCAGAGGGAAGCCAGTGCTGGCAGCCAAGGGAAGGAAGGCCTACTCTTGCATGAATTTCATACATGGGGCCTCTAGTCTAGTTATAAAAAACAGTGGAACTTACATTTGGGAGACCTGAAGAGCTGCAGGAAACCGAGACTCGTCTCTTAAAGTGCTCAAGCACAGCTCAGCCAATGTTGCTGAGTGGTTGAGTGTTGACCCATGAACCAGGAGGTCAGGGTTCAATTCCCAGTCTGGGCGCATGCCCAGGGTTGCAGGCTCAATCCCCAATAGGGGGAGTGCAGGAGGCAGCCAGTCAATGATTTTCTCTCATCATTGATGTTTCTCTCTCTCCCTCTCCCTTCCTCTCTCTGAAATCAATAAAAATAAACTTTTGAGGTTTTTTAAATATATTTTTTATTGATTTCAGAGAGGAAGGCAGAGGGGAGAAAGAGATAGAAACATCAATGATGAAAGAGAATCATTGATTGGCTGCCTCCTGCACATGCCCCACTGGGGATCGAGTGTGCAACCCAGGCATGTGCCCTTGATTGGAATTGAACCCAGGACCCTTCAGTCCACTGGCCAATGCTTTAGACACTGAGCCAAACCAGCTAGTGCTAAAATATAGTTTTGAAAAAGAACTCATGCACAAAATCCCTCACAATGACTCCCAGCACAGAGGTGCACCAGTCTGAAAATCGCCTGGGTCATATGTGAAGGAGATACATTGACCAATCTTAAGACAAGAGGTGGAAGAGCCGGTATCTGTTGGAACTTTCTATAGGGATGGAATTACTTGCAGGTACCATTTTTAAAATTTTCCTCCCACCTAGTTGAGAGGTGCCATTTTTGACATTCTCAATTAACCTTGTTAACACTGTTTACCCTACACTGGTGTCTTGGAGTTCTTGCCCACCCAACTTGCCTACTCCAACTTGCACCCTTTCAAAGTGGTTCCCACTCTATCACAAAAAAGCAGGCACCCTCAGCCTATACCAAAACCCACCCAAAATATCTCCAGCCCTACACCCAGCATGCAGATTCAGCAGGCACTGGTATCCCTCAAAAATGACTCTCACCCTGTCACAATTGAGGGGATGGGCTCAGATAGCATCAGAGCCCTTCAAGCAGGTCCTGCACCACCACACCAAGCAGGCAACCTCAGATGGTATCAGTACCCATCTAAAGTGGTTCCCAATTCAGGAGCAAACCCCCACACACCAGTGCATTCTCAGCAGCCAAGGCCAAGCAGTAATGAAGGCCTATTGCTCACATAAGTGTGCCAGAAGCCATTGTGGTAAAACCCACCAGAGTTATGACCTACACACAAGTGTTCCCGCAGCAACCACAGCCAGACCTCACAGGCAGCCAGGGTGGGAGATAGCCCCATCATCCATCAGAACACAGGCAGCAGTTGTGGCTGAGCCTTATAGACAATCAGGCCAGAGGCTAACCCCATTCAACAGTGTACCCACAGCAGTCATAACCAGGCCTCACAGACAGCTAGGCCAGGGACCTGCCCTGCACACTTGAATATTGACAAGTATTGAGGCTGAACCTCACAGCCAGTTGACTTGGGGCCAAATCCTTCCCACCAGCATGTCCCAGAAATCGCATCAGATTATAATAGGTGAGTGGACACAACCCATACAAGGGAAACCCCAGAGCACATGGCTCTGGAGACCAGGGGAGATTGTGCCACTGGGTACCACAGGACATCTTCTATATAAGGCTACTCCTTCAAGAATAGAAAATATAATTTATCTACCTAATACACAGAAACAAATGGAGTAGGCAAAATGAAGAGATAAAGGAATATGTTCCAAATAAAAGTTCATGACAAAAACATAAGAAAAATAACTAAACAAAACTGAGATATTCAATCTACCAGATAAAGAGTTCAAAGTCATGATTATAAAGGTGTTCACCAAATTCAACAAGGAAGAATACAGTAAGAACTTCAACAAAAAGATAAGAAATATAGAAAAGGATTAAATGAGACTGAAGAATACAACAACTGAGATGAAAATTACACCACTGTGAATCAACAGCAGATTAGATGATGCAAAAAGAATATTCAGTGATCTAGAAGGCAGAGTACAGCAGTGGAAATGGCCCAATCAGAACAGCAAACAGAAAAAAAAGAATTTTAAAAAGTGGGTTAGTTTAAGACACGTCTGGGACATCAACTGCACTAACATTCATATTATAGGGATCCCAGAAGGAAGAGAGAAAGGGACAGAAAACCTATTTGAAGAAATAAAAGCTGCCCTGCCTGGTGTGGCTCAGTTAATTGAGCATTATTCCATGTACCAAGAGATCACCAGTTCGATTCCCGGTCAGGACACATGCCTGGGTTGCGGGCTAGATCCCCAGTAGGGTGCATGCAGGGGGCAGCTGATCGATGTTTCTCTTTTATCAATGTTTCTCTCTCCCACTCCCTTCCTCATTCTCTGAAATCAATAAAAACATATTTAGAGAAAAAAAGAAATAAAAGCTGAAAACTTCCTTAACCTGTGAAAGAGACATCCAAGTTGAGGAAGCATGAAATTCCCACACAAAATGAACCAAAAAAGACCCACACTAAAACACATCATAATTTAAATGTCAAAAGTTAAAAATATTCCAAGTGTCCATAAGTAGGTGAGAGGATAAAAAAATCTGTGGTACATTTACACAATGGAATATTACACAGCCATAAAAAAGAAGGAAATCTTATCCTTTGTGACAGCATGGATGGGCCTGGAGAGTATTATGCTAAGTGAAATAAGCCAGTCAGAGAAAGGCAAATACCATATGATCTCACTTATATGTGGAATCTAATGAACAAAATTAAGTAACAAACAAAGTAGAAACAGTCTCATAGATACAAAGAACAGACTGACACCTGTCACATGTAATAGGTGTTATAGGGCTGGGTGAAAAAGGTGAAGGGATTAAGAGAAAACAACAACAGTACAGTAAAACATTGTTATAATGGATTAATTTGGGGGGTGTCAGTTGAAGCTGAAAGTCTGTTATATGAAGTAGGTTTTCCGAATGTATATGTTAAAAACTTGACAAATTAGTTTACCTGTTTTTACTTATGTAGACACATTTGTATAATTAAGTGTATGTACAAAAACTTTAATTTCACAGAAAAGTTTTCTAGTTGTATTACTGTAATTTTAAATTTATACTGAATAGGTATAGTAAATGCATGCATTCATCAGTCACCCGAATAAACAAATGCACAAGGCTGGGGCATGGCTTAGTGCACATGGGAACATCGTAGGCATGCAACAACAGAACCAGTTACCTCAAGATGTGGTATGATCACATGCTAAGCATTCCCCAAACACTGTTTATGAGCAGTGACTTGGATTTAAATATGTAGACTATAGTTGTAGATATGAAGTAGTTATTTATGTCAGAGAAATTACTACAGTTTTTTGTCTCTAACATATTGCTTATTCACTAAAATTAGTCAAACATAACTGAATTAATAACAAAGAATTACTTGTTAATTTAATTATAAGCAAATCTTATTCAAAAGCATTTTAAAATTAACAGGCTGTTAATTTTTACATAGGGCATATGGACCAGAAATTTTGCCTGTTAAATCCAAAGTCCATTAAATTGAGGTCCTCAAAATCAAAGGTTTACTATGTGGTGATTACCAGAGGGGAAGGGTGTGGGGGAGGTAGTAGAGGGTAGGGGAGATAAATAGTAATGGAAGGAGACTTGACTTGGGGTGGTGAACACATCATACAACACACAGATGATGTATTATAGAACTGTACCCCAGAAACCTCTATAATTTTTTAACCAATGTCACTCCAATAAATTCAATAAAAAAGTTTGTTAAAAAGTTTTATAGAGAGGATCTTTTAAAAAGCAAGAGAAAAAACAACCAGTAACGTACAAAGTAGCTCCTATAAGAGTAAAAATTGATTTTTCAGCAGAAACTTTGCAGGCCACAGAGGATAGCACAATATATTCTAAGTGATGAAAGGGGGGGAAAACTTCCATCCAAGGCTACTGTATCTGGCAAGGCTACCATTCAGAATTGATGGAGAGACAGAGTTTCTCAGGTAAGCAAAAGGTAGAAGCATTCTGCAACACTAAACTGACATTATAAGAGATGTTAAAGGGAATTCTTTAAGCACACAAAAAAAAGGCCAAAACTATAAATGAGAAAATTCATAAAAGAGAAAATCACCACTGGTAAAGGCCAAAATACATTAAAGGTAGTTAATTAATGACTTATAAAGCTAATATAAAGAGTAAAAGACAAAAGTAATAAAAATTACCTATATCTACAATAATTACTTAAAAGATACACAAAAAGATGAAAAATATGACATAAAAAAACATAAAACATGGTACAGGAGTAAAAAAAATGTGATACTTTCAGAATGTGGTCAGACCTAAGAAACAATCAACTTAAAATAAACTGCTATATACTTAGGTTTTTATATATGAATCTCATGGTAACCACAAACCAAAAACTTAAAATAGATACACACACACACACACACACACACACACACACACACACAAAGAGAGTGGAATCCAAACACAATATACCTTTTAAGCCTGGTCGGAGTAGTTCTAGTGTAGAGGTTGAGGAAGAAGCCAAATTGCAAAGGGTTTGAGGAGTAAATAAAATATGAGGAAGGAGAGATGCCAGTCATTTCTTCCAAGGCAAGATTGTCTCTGACCCAAGGTAGACAAATATGTGTACATTTTACCTTTGGAAATATCTACTTTTTTTTTTTAATTCTACAACCTTATTTAGTAATGTCTCCTTTTTCTGAGTCACACTTCCTAATACATAAACAACAACAAATAAGAATTATGAAATTAAAATTGTTACCAAAAAAGGCATTTAGCAGCTTCTGAACTTGAATATTGCTGCCCACGGTTCGGTACAATCCCTCTGTCTTGATCCCTAGGGAAAGAAAATCAGGTCAGGTTTGTTTATACAGCTAGAGTTTTCATTTACCTCAGGGTAAAAAAAGTAGGGACTTATACACTGGAGTCAGTTCAAACATAAAAGGGTTACCCTATTCTCTCCAAGCTCTCCAGCCCTCCCCTGCAATAGGGGAACAGTCCTGAAGCATCTCTCCAAATTATTGTCTTCATACTTTCATTTGGATTGTACCAAGCCCTCATTAATCTGAACTGAAGTGAACACACTGTATAGTAAAGAGAATAATATGCTTAGGTGGGTAGCAGCAGAAGACTGAGAATGATGCTACCATCTTGGAAAGGAGCTAGGATCTAATTTAAAAAAAAAACACAAAAAAACAAAAAAACAATATCAACCTTCAAGATATTCCTGAGCAGTGATAGAAAGGAAGAGAGGATTGGAGTATGGCAGATGAAAAATAAAAGGCCATTTTGTGCATGGAGAGGACTGAAGCAACATTTCAAAGAAAAAAATAGACTGCTCATACAGTACACTGGCCCATCTATAATAATAAAAGCATAATATACGAATCGACCAAATGACTGAACAGCAGAACGACCATCCGGACGACCTTCTGGACGACACCGCTATGACACCCACTGGCGCCAGGACAACCAAGGTGGATGCAATGGGATTGGTCAGGGGCCGGGCCATCGCCCCATGATTGCCCTGCAGAGGGAGGTCCAGGCCACAGGCCGGCAGGGCTATCGATCATTCAGGGGGCTCCATGATCGCCCCAAAGAGGGAGTCTCAAGCCACTGACCTGCAGGCTTCGGCAGGTGGGTGGGGCCTCCCTCTGTGGGGGTGCAATTAATTGCAGGATTGCCCTGCAGAGGGAGGCTCAGGCCACCAGCCAGTGGGGTGATCAATCAATCAGGAGGCTTCACAATGGCCCCAGAGAGGGAGGCCCAGGCCACTGATTAGCAAGCTGTGGCTAGTGGGCGGAGCTCCCTCTGCGGAGGCACGATCAATCACATGATTGCCCTGCAGAGGGAGGTCCAGGCCACTGGCTGATGAGGTGATCAATTGGGGGGGTCCATGATTGCCCCAAAGAGGGAAGCCCAGGCCACTGACTGGTGGGCTGTGGTGGGTGGACGGGGCCTCCCTTTGTGGGCTGCAAGTGATGGTCCCAAAGAAGGAGGCCCAGGCTACCTCACATTGGTGCTGGGGTGGGTGGGCGGGGACTCCCTCTATGCGGGTGATCCATCACGAAGCCCTGGGCAGGTGAGCAGGGCCTACCTCTTTGGGGCGATGGATTGCAGGGCTCCTGGACTCTGAGAGGGCACAGGCTGGGCTGAGGGACAACCCCCCCCACCCCCGCCCCAGTGCATGAATTTCATGCACCAGGCCTCTAGTTTCAAAATATTATCAGAGAGAAACTTGAGAATATCATCAACCTGGAAAAACGTTTATTCCACATTTGTCTGAATTTGGTTTTGCATCCATCAATTTCTAAACCAATATCTATTCTGGCACAAATTGAACTCTTATTTATTTAGGACTATCATCACAATGCTACTTGAGGAGTGCCAGGTGGTATTTAGGAATACTTTTAAAAAGCCATTTAAAGTTCTTTCTCTTAAAAAAGCCAGAAGCCACAAATTCTCCAAATATGCTTGTGTACCACTGGTTTGGAAATCACCGAAATTATACAAATTGTGTCTAGTGTTCAGTGTTTATAAACAGTGTTTATTCCAGAAATGGGTCCTGAACAATTGATTACATTATTGCTACTTTTGAGAAATTGCCCCAGGATAAATTCACATTGGCTATATTCAAACACTGCCAAGCCTATGGTTCATTACCTTACCTTTTGTCTCAATGACATTGATGCACTTTCTAACAAACTTGAAGCCCACTTCATTCAGCTCCACTGTTTCAAGCAAAGGAAAACAGAGTTAGATGTTGATGTACACAAGCTTCACCTACCAAGCATTCAGTTATCATGCTAAGAGACTGCAGAGAGAGAACTAGGGGTTTGGTTGGTCATATCAAATCACCCTTTACTGGAAAGGTCCTTTGCATGGGTGGGGGGTTAGAGGTTTTACTCTTTATAACACAAAATGCTTTTACTTAGCCCTCTGCATTATGTCTGCTTTAGGCATGAACAACAACAAATGTGAAATGTTATACTGGAAATGCACACAATTTCTATATGTGTCTAGAACAAGAAGGATATAATGTGTTTCTTTATATCACTACTGCTATTCCCACCATAAACTAAGATAAAGTGACTTCCTCAATGGACACTTTTTTTTTTTCAAAATAGGTATGAATATCATTCCACACAGTGGCATCCATAAACACACACACTTGCATCAATATTACATATCATTAGCGAAAGCATTTACTATGAATAAGACAGCTGGCAGTTTATAACATCAGTGGATCAGAAATTTGACTCACTTTCTTCCTGTTTTGTTATGGGGCTGTGGTAGATCTACAAAAGAAGAGAAACAGAAAGATCCATGGCTATTGTGAATCACTATAGGCAAATAAAATTAAATCAAAACCATTAACAACTCTAACAAGAAGGAAAAGTGGGCTAAACAGAAACATCTTTGTCTAGATCTTTAGGAAACAGCTGAAATAATCCCTGAAGATTACATTGGATTTCACACTGCTCACTGCAACTAAAGTTATGGCCCTCTTAGACATTTACTTAGGTAAAGCTTGGAGGGTTTTTCCAATGGAGCAAGAGAGCATAAGAGAAAGGAAGTGGATTTCTCATGCATACCTGGATAATGGGCATGTGATGGTAAAATGTAAACATTCCCAATACCAACCTCCCTGTCCCCCAAGACTGGTTAATAGGTGTTTCTCTTTGGAAAGACAAGTGTCCAACTGAAAGAGATCCATGAACTGACCAAGATTTTTCTGCATCATCTTGAAGTATACATTTTAATAGCTATGAAAAGACCAAAGTCTAGCCCTGGTTCTGTTTCTTCCTCATTATGAAATCTAGGACATGTCCTTTTTATTCTCTAGACTTCAAAATTCACATATCTAAAATTATCAGAATTGGAGATGTTCCTTCAAGCCTACCGGCCATATAGGGCCCACAAAATCATTTGGTCTGGCCCTGCCAAGACATTAGGGGTGAGATAATGAAATGTTTGGCCAAATATAACAGGCTAATTTTAAATTGACAATTTTGTATGGCCTGCAAATATATATATATATATATATATATATATATATATATATATATATATAGCCAGCAACTGGAAACCCGTA
>NW_005871052.1:16539271-16542053 GCF_000147115.1 Myotis lucifugus | reverse complement strand
GACAGGTTGGCCGGCCAATCTCCTGCTGTCTCTTCTTTCTGACAGGCTCGTCCCCAATCCACCCTGATCAGGGGCTGGGTTGGCCGGACCCCCACCCGTGCATGAATTCATGCACTGGGCCTCTAGTGATATTATAAATATCCAAATGGCCCTTGGCAGAACAAGAACCCCCACTGCATGGGAGAACATATTTGCCAATGTTATCACCCGATAAGGGTTTAATCTCCAACATTTATAGGGAACTCATACAACTTAACAAAAGGAAGATAAACAATACAATCAAAAAATGGGCAAAGGACCTAAATAGACACTTTTCAAAAGAGGACATTCAGAAAGCCAAGAGACATATGAAAACATGTTCAAAGACACTAATCATCCGAGAGATGCAAATCAAAACAACAATGAGATACCTAAATAGACACTTTTCAAAAGAGGACATTCAGAAAGCCAAGAGACATATGAAAACATGCTCAAAGTCACTAATCACCCGAGAGATGAAAATCAAAACAACAATGAGGTACCATCTCACAACTGTCAGAATGGCTAGCATCAACAAATCAACAAACGACAAGTGCTGGAGAGGATGCGGAGAAAAAGGAACCCTCCTGCACTGCTGGTGAGAATGTTCTCCACTGGTGCAGCCACTGTGGAGAACAGTATGCAGTTTCCTCAAAAAGTTAAAAATGGAACTTCCATTTGACCCAGTGATCCCACTTCTAGGAATATATCCCAAGAAACCAGAAACACCAATCAGAAAGGATAGATGCATCCCTATGTTCATAGCAGCACAATTTATCATAGCTAAGATTTGGAAACAGCCTAAGTGCCCATCAACAGATGAATGGATTAGAAAACTGTGGTACATCTACACAATGGAATACTACACTGCTGTAAAAAAGAAGGAATTCTTACCATTTGCCACAGCATGGATGGAACTGGAGAGCATTATGCTAAGTGAAATAAGCCGGTCAGAGAAGGATAAATACCACATGATCTCACTCATTTGTGGAATATAATGAACAACATAAACTGATGAACAAGGACAGATCCAGAGACAGAGAGGCATTGATTGGACTGTCGGGCCTTGGAGGGACAGTAGGGGAGGGTGGGGGTAAGGGGGAGAGATCAACTAAAGGACTTATATGCAAGTATATAGGCCTAACCAATGGACACGGACAACAGGGGGATGAGGGCATGAGCGGAGGGATAGGGGGTAACGTGGGGATAAAGACACATATGTAATATCTTAATCAATTAAAAAATATATATTAAAAAAAGGTTCCCCACCCCTGCTTTAAGCAAAGCGTGAAAAACATGTGTAAGATTAATAGATTGGTATGTTAAGTAAAGCAGCAATGACATTAGCAATGTGAGGCTACAGGAAATTAGCTCTCTATATGACATCTGTTAGAGTCTGCTGTAACAATCTTTTCTTTTAAAAGGAAAAATTTTGCATATGCATATATACCCATGAGTATTTGACTGAGAGAGGTTTCCATGCTGGCCCTTGCTTCCACTTAGATAAACAATATATTTGTATTAAGTCTGCCATAATCAAGCTGGTAAAGGTCCACTCAGTGGGCCCATGTTCTAGCATTATTCTCCACAAAAACCCTTCTGTATCCTTCGATCTTTAAAACCTAAGGAGAGAACAATTTCAGGAGAGAGAGTCAAGAGGAAAATGCCTTGCTAAGCCTCCTAGCATCCTCCTAGAGAAACACCAAAGACATGTAATAGTTAAGCTCCAGATTTCTTGGAGGGGAAGGAGAGAGGACAGGTCCTGGACTACTTTCTGGATAGCACTCCTCATATCACTTCACATTTATAGCTGTCTTCTTGGTTGCTATAAATGCAATTTGGGATCTGTGCACTCCTGTTTAGATTCCAGGGCACTAAAGACAGAGAAAGAAAACCCTGGAATACATTTTCCCTCCTAGTAAGGTGAATAAAGCAAGGAGATTTGACTATATCCAAATACTGTTGAATCTCAGTAGCTTTGCACACACACTTCAGACTAGTTAAAAGCACCTAACACTAAAATATCACATTATGGTTGACAGACTGGATTTCATTTGAATTTTAAAGCAACCCTGTGAGGTATGTAAAAAGGAGATTATTAAAGCCATTTTACTAAAGAGAAAAAAACTGATTCTCAGATAGATGAAATCACTTGCTCAAGTTTACACAACCACTGACTGGCAGAACCATGATCCAAATCTAGGCCTTTCATATTCCAACATTATGAAGCTGATATTATTTCATATGTTACCAGAAGAAACCTACTGGAAAGATACTGAAAAGAGAAAATGTTTTTCAATCATTTATTACTGTTCATATTGGTCTTTATAGGATAAGCACTAACCCTTTTAAAGACTCTGTCCTCCTGTGCAAGAAGTTTCTAAATAGAGTGGTACATCTTGGCATACAGGATGGCAATGCGATCTCCTCCACTAGATGTGTCCTTAAAGATAATAAACTGACTTCTGGGAGTAAGAAGGGGCAGCAAAACAATTTTGAATAAAATCTTAACAAATGCTTGTTCACAGCCATGCCAATTATTTTCAGTCTTTCTATATGAACATATATTAATTATATAAAATATAAAAGGCTTAGTTTTCTTTACGAAGATCTTGTAGGTACAGCTGCATAATGTAAAACTGGAGCTAGAATCTATGGGCCCTGGATTCTAGGCCCAGCTTTGATGTCTTCTGTGGGGGTGGTCCTAGAGAAGTTCCTCACCTTACTGTTGTTTTTTAATTTATGGGTTTTAGAGGGGTGGGGA
>NW_005871052.1:16511618-16539171 GCF_000147115.1 Myotis lucifugus | reverse complement strand
CCTGTAGTTTCTCGGGTTCCCCAGTTGCCTCGCCTATATAGATTTATATATATCTATATACGCCTATGTCTCCCAGCACAGCTGCAGGCGATACAAATTGCAATTTAAAATTAGCCTGTTATATTTGGCCAAAACGGTTCATCTCTCACCCTAATGTCTTGGCAGGGCCCAGACCCAAATGATTTTGTGGGCCCCTATATGGCCCGTAGGCTCGACAGGAACATCTTCCAATTCTGATATTTTTAGATATGCGAATTTTGAAGTCTAGAGAATAAAAAGGACATGTCCTAGATTTCATAATGAGGAAGAAACAGAACCAGGGCTAGACTTTGGTCTTTTCATAGCTATTAAAATGTATACTTCAAGATGATGCAGAAAAATCTTGGTCAGTCATGGATCTCTTTCAGTTGGACACTTGTCTTTCCAAAGAGAAACAACTATTAACCAGTCTTGGGGGACAGGGAGGTTGGTATTGGGAATGTTTACATTTTACCATCACATGCCCATTATCCAAGTATGCATGAGAAATCCACTTCCTTTCTCTTAAGCTCTCTTAGGAGGATAGAAAAGAGGACCAGGAGGAAGATGAGGAAAAGGAGGAGGAGGAGGAGGAGGAGGAGGAGGAGGAAGGGAAGGAGAGAGAGAAATATCAATTTGTTGTTAACTTGCCTTACTTGTTAAACAAGAGATGGTGAATCAACAAAATTCCTTCTGGCTCTAAAAAATTTGAGTCAGATGGATCTATTACCCTTTACCTATCCTACCACTAGAGGGCACTCACACACTGGGCTATGCTGCAGAGGTATCACCAGTGTCTGAGGTAACTTACAGGCTCTTTCCCATCCATGGCCTCCATCCATAGCCTTCTATTAGCTTCTGAAAGGGCCTGTAGAGTGATGGTTCCTGGCCTAAGGAAAGAAAAATGAGAAGTTGAAAGCAAAAAACTCATCTAAGAGAATGGAGTCTTGTGATCTAAGGTCCCCCTCAGCCCTGGGAAGTGTCACACTGAGTAGGCACAGGCATACAGAACTCAAATTTTTCAAAGTCTGTTTTACTCAGAAAACAAGAGAATATTTAGAGAACAGTAAGTTTGGGAACCCTGAAGGAGGGGCTATCTTGGCTAGGGTTGGGCAAGAAAATAGGAGGGCAGATGCCAGGACACCTCACCATAATATACACTTAAATTGGCCCTATACTGTTTGAGCCAAACTGAGGCTCTCCCTGCCCTCTCAGAAGCCAGCCATTTGGTCTGAGCTATAGGGGTGAGCATGTTCATCCTGGGCACATTCATCTCAGAAAAGTGGCTTTGCTACTTCCACCACCTAGGATGCCCAGGAGAATTTCTAATTGGCACAACATGCACAGTGGCTAACTTAAGCAATCTTATGACTAATAATAACTAAGAGTTACTAAATGCTCACTAGGTACCAGGTTCTGTTCTAAGCACTTTATAGGCATTAATTTATTTAATCTACCCAGGAAGCCCATAAAGCAGGTACTACAGAGGGTTTTTGTTTAAATCCTGTTTTATAGAAGCAGTAACTGAGGAATAGAGAGGTTACCTAAGTTAACATATTGGGTAAGTATAGTAGACCAGAATTTGAATTTAGTAATCCTGGCCTAGTAGCTATGTTCTTCCTTAACCATTACACTATAAGGCCTCTTCATCATGGCAGAGGGCCTCAATACCAATTTTATTTTACTTACTTGCAGGCTACCTATACCCAGAGATATCCCAAGTTGTTATATGTGTATTATCTTTTTCAACCTTCAAAAAACGAAACAAATTGGAAATTTGGGATTGACCATATTATTACAAGCATAAAGTCTCCTTGCATTCTTTACCTCACTGTGCCATTATGAGAAGCTTGCTCCTCTCACTACTTATATAAGATGAGACCTCTCTCAAGTCATGAAATGATAAGAACAATGATGAGAGACCTTGCAAAAGTCACTGGGCCTCTGTGGGCCTGTTTCATTATCCATAAGGTTGTTGAAACACACAAGTTGGGAGGTGCTTTCTAGTCCTGATATCATGGGATTCCTGTTCTACCTGCCCTTCCATCTCTTACTTCATTAAAGTACTCCTTAAAAAAGAACACTCTTAAATCATCTTTAAGGAAGAATCAATTGAAAACCAGGACTTGGCTTTGGATAGTGAATTCTTCACATCTACCTTTCTCTTAGAAACACCCAACCTTTTGGATATATTTAATGGGGCTAGAAAGTCTAGAAATCTTTGTAAAAGCAGCTATGTAGCTGAATCCTGCAGCCGGAAAGAAGGAAAAGAAGAAAATGGACAACCGACAGAAAAGCAGAAACTGAGGACCAGATATTACATTAAAACCATTCTGAAACTGAGCTTCCCTAACTGGGAAATCCAAAAGCCAGTATGTGTCCTTGCTTCACTTTACAGAGAAGCTAAATAAACAAGTACTATTCAGGAAGCATTTAGAGATTTTTAAGTGCTACAGAAAGTCAAATTCAAAGAACAATACTGTTAAGGAATAAAATGACAAAGTATAGAGTACTGACTTCTAGTCCAGGGTTTTCTATTCTGACCTAAGATAAATCCTTTGCCCTCCCTGAGGTCTCAGTGACCCATCTGGAACAAAAAAGCATACACAGAATATCTGCAGAAAAGTGTAGTAATTAAGAGTGCGAGCTTGGAAAGTAGAATGCCTGGATTTAGATCCTGGCTCTACCATTTTCCAGTTATATAATCTGACTTACTTACTTTCTATCTGTCTCCTTGTTTTCCTTTGTAAAATCGGGATAATAATACCCCCTACTTCATGTGACTGTGGTGAGGACTAAAGGACATTATCACTTAAAGGGCTGAGAACAGTGCTTGGCACATAGGAGGTATTCAGCAAATGTCAGCATTTGTGTTGCTGCTGCTGCTGCTGTTGTTATTGTTGTTGTTGTTGTTGTTATTATCATTATTATTATTATTATTATAACTGCCATTCAAGCTCTGATGGGCTATGAGCTTGTGGCTTCAAATAAAAAGCTATCCTATATTCCTGAAATATATATAAAAAAAAGACTCAAAACCTCCTTTGCTCTGTACTGCAGGGTGTCTGCTGCCTGCTGGGCAGCCTGATTTTGTTCCTTAGAGCAGAATGACTAGCCAGGAAAGACTTCACATCTCTCAGAAAACTCCACATGTGCAGAGGAACCTCAGCACCTGTTCAATGTTATCATTGACCCTCTATTTCACAGCACAGGTATTTTGCTTACAATACAGAATGGAATAAAGTTAAAAAGAACATAGGCTTTGGAGACCTACAGACCAGGGTGTGAGCTCAGCCTTGCTACTATGCGACTTTGATTTGAGATTAAATAAGAGAATGTTTTTTTAAAGTGCCCAATATGTGGTAACAAAAATTATAGACACATTGAAACTTTAACTCCTGGGTTCTAGTCTCAGAAATCCAGGGTATGAAAAAAATAGATTAAAAAAATGAACACCAAATTTATTATCTACCATGAGTCATACATAGCACGAGGTGCAAGATACATATATATGAATTGTCCTCAGCTTCTAACCTCAGAGCCAAATTATTTGTAACTGCTTGGGTCCATGGGAATATTATCAGCAAATACTTAGCTCCCAATTTAGGCTGAAAAGGTAATTAGAATGAAACTAATGGCAGAAAATTTTTATTTATTTTAAGCACCTTCATGCTGTAAAGCCAGAAACAGTAAAGGTTCATGAAAGGAAAGCCATAGCCAAAAGTCATTTTTCCCTTCCTACTGGGCCAGTAGCTTTGGGGAACATGAGTGACAGAATCATGGTTACTAGTAACTATATTTACTATCACAGTCATCTTTGATTAGGACCATCCATTATTAACCCCCCAAAAATTATCTTGGTTCACACACAGAAATTTAAAATAGGGAAACTGTAGTAACTTATTCCCAGACCAAAAAAGCCCTGACCTCTTAGACTAATCTTTATGAATCCAGTCACTGAAAGTTTTGTTCATATAATATTATTGTAATTGAACCTCCAGGTTCCTTTGTAGTAATATGATCAGTTTGTTAAATTATATTCTATTACTCAGTACCTACTTCATAGAAGCAACAGACTGAAATAAAATATAGAAGCCTATTTATTCACTGAAATTTGGATCAATCTCCCACCTACATAACATGTGTTTATCCAAAGTAATTCCAAATGCTCTCATTTTAAAATTTAAAGGTTAAATTTGCCTCTTACAAAATGTCCTCAGGTCAGGAAAAAAAAAGAGGGCACCAGAGAGAAACAAGTGAAACCAAGTCCAAAGTTTGTAAGCCTTGGCTGAAATCAGAAAGTTGATAATAAAACTATTTCCACTTTACATAAATATCTGCAAAGTAGGGAAAGTCTGTATGATGTTTGCACCAAGTGGAAGAAAATACTACTCCCCAGTACTACTATAACCCTCCATCGCATCTAGCTCCTATTAAAATGTCGTCCAGCCCAGTCAATATAGCTCAGTGATTGAGCATCGAGAAATTCACCGAGAGGTCGCTGGTTTGATTCCTGGTCAGGGCACATGCCAAGAGGGGGACAGCCAATTGACTATTCTCTTTCATCATTGTTGTTTCTATCTCTCTCTCCCTCTCCCTTCCTCTCTCTAAAATCAATAAAAACATATATATTTTTAAAAATGTGTTTCAATTCACTTGTTCTTATATGTTACTAGAGGCCCAGTGCACAAAATTTGTGCCCTGGGGCCGGGGGGGGGGGTCCCCTCAGCCCGGCCTTTGCCCTCTTGCAGTCCAGGAGCCCTCGGGGGATGTCCAACTGATGGCTTAACACATTAAACGCCAAGCCTGTTTTGTCTTCCTTTCCGTTTAGCCCATGGTATACGATTTCACCGATATGCTGGTGGCTGGAGATCTATGTAAGGTTGTGAAAAGACTGCATGTATATCTTCAGATATATTTCCTGTATGTATTTATTGCAATCTGTACTCTGTTTTCTTTTAGAAATGCTTTCTCTTCAGTCAGTTGTCTGTGGTTCGTGTTCCAGTGCAGTTTAAAATTTTTTTCTTTACCCATAACAGTGACAATGTCAGTAGAAGAAGCGTGTGAAAACGATTCAAGTGAAATTAGTTTCCCTAAAAAATGTCATAGAGTCGTTCTTTTTTCATCATCAGAGGATGAGGATGAGGATTTTAAAGAATGGCATGATCCGAGAGGTAATCAACCAAGGATTATGCCTTTCAACTATCTGTCTGGCTTTAGGATTGAAGACTTGAATGTAAAGTCATGTGCAACAGTAGAGAATTCTTATGAACTGTTTGTGCCTAATGAATTGTTTGAGGATATCGCCAAACAAATGAAATTATATGCGTCGCAAAAATTAGGGGTTGAAAACTCGCAGCATTTGTGTAAGTGGACTGTGACAAACAAAAATGAAAATGAAAAGATTTTTGGGTTGATTCTATGGATGGGACTAGTTAGACTACCATCTTTATGTTTATACTGGTCCCATGATCCTGCATCTATGCAAACTTTCCCCAAAAAATAATGTCAAGAAATAGATTTGAAATATTATTATGAATGCTGCATTTTTCAGACAATAAGGAGATAGATGTTTCCAATCATTTATGCAAAAGACAACTAATAGATAACATGGAAATAAATTTCAAAAAATATTATGATCCATCTGAAGCTATATGTATTGATGAATCTTTGATACCATTTCGTGGCTGCATAATACTTAGGCAATATATAAAACAAAAATGCCACAAATATGGTATTACATTATTTAAGTTGTGCTGTGGATCTGGGTACACGTATGCTTTTCATGTATATGCAGGGAAAAGTTTAGAAAAAGAAAATACAACACCAACTAATGTTGTAATGTCTCTTTGTAGAGATGTATTCAGTAAGGAACACACGTACACAGACAACTGGTACACAAGTTTAGATTTAGCATATAAATTACTTGATGATAATACTCATTTAGTAGGAACATTACGTTCAAATCAACGGGGAAATCCTCATGAAGTAACATCAAAGAAATTAAAACGTGGAGAAATTATAGTAAAAGAGAACAAAAAAGGAATAACCATTTTAAAATGGAAAGATAAGTGGGACATCTTACTTCATTCAACAAAACATACATCAGAGATGGTGAATGTTGAAAATAGATCAGGTCACTACTTGAAAGCAAAAATTGTAGTGGATTATAATGCAGGAAAAGCAGCAGTTGACATATCTGATCAAATGAGTGCCTATAATAATCCATTATGAAAATCCATGAAATGGTATAAAAAGCTAGCCTTTGAGCTCCTACTAAATACTGCTGTTCTCAATGCTCGTGTTTTATTTAAAAATATTAGCAAGAAGAATATGAGTATCACAGAATTTCGGGAGAAATTAGCTGTCCATCTAACAAATTGTCGGGATGAAGAAATTCCAAGTAGCAGTACTGTAAATATACCTCAAATATCTTGTCACAAACTGCAACAAAAAACTGGAAGAGTGTCTAAAGTTCAAAGATATTGTGAAAAATTCTACGAAGATAATGCAGCACGATTTGAATGAGATATTGCCAGAAAGTTGACAAAACAAGTTATAACATTCTGTGAAACCTGCACAGGACAACGATTTTTGTGTATACCGTGTTTTAATAATATTCATTAAAAAAAATTTTTTTGGTAACAAGTAATATTTAGGTACATTCTTTTATGATCTCCAAATTATTTAAAATTTATTAATAGAAGAATATAATTTTTTAAATTGTATATCGTCAGTCAACAGTGACTGACGTGGCCTGAATGAAAAGTATACTGTCAGTCATTAGTGACTGACGAGGTCTGGACAGAAAGTACAGTGAGTGACATGGTGCTTAATGTGTTAAGCAGGCAGTCGGACATCCTTAGTGCTGCTGCAGAGGCAGCAGAGGCTCCCGCCACTGCCACTGCACTCGCCAGCCATGAGCCCAGCTTCTGGCTGAGCAGCACTCACCCTGTGGGAGCACATTGACCAACAGGGGGCAGCTCCTGCGTTCAGCGTCTGCCCCCTGGTGGTCAGTGTGCATCATAGCGACCGGTCGTTCCATAGTTTGGTCAATTTGCATATTAGCCTTTTATTATATAGGATATTAGGAGATTTTAAAAAGAATGAGTTTTGTTATCTTGTCCTTTTTGCAACGTCATCAAACACTGACCTTTTGCATATATGATAGCAAATTAAATCCTAGGAATGACTTTTTCTGCCTAGAGCAGGTGAGGCAAAGCTGACTGAAGTTTGCATAGAGAGAACCAACACTGGGCCAGGTGTAACAGGGATCCCTGTGAAGGATAGCCAGAAGAGCCAATACAATAATGTCATGAATAGATTTGCTCATTTTCATCAACAAGAGATGACAGAGGAAAAGATCTACCCAGGCTCAGCATAGTACATGGGACATTGTTAATTCACACCAGCATAGCTTACCTTTCATTAGTTTCTATATCAAAACAGAACCTCTTGTCAATAGACTCTGTCTTCCTTCTCACACAGTACTTCAGGGTTAAGTCCAAGGGCCCCTGATAGAAGAGAAGAATTAATAGTCAATTTTGGGAAAAAATGTGCAAAAGCTTCTGCACCCTGTAGTGTCCTTCGTATCACTTGGAAGGCATCTGTCAGGGCAGCAGGAGCAATATATAGCCTCACTGAGAGCCTTTGTCCCTTCAGACGGTAGTTGCAGCAAGATGGTAGATGGTTTCTCCCTGTTGCAAAAATCAATAAATGGCTGAGATGAAAAGAAAATTATATTCAGAGTGGGCCATCACTCTTTTCCAAGTGCACTAGATTAAATAGGAAGCTCATTTCACATCATGTAAGGGGAGTGAAAGAGAAATAGGCTGCCCAAAATCACATTAAGTGTCCAAAATAAACTTTTCATTAGATGTCTAGGTAGGGAGATTGCTATGATTAGGTGGTTTTCTGCAACCTTCCTTCCATTAAAGTGGCTGATGGAGGAGGGGGGAGACAAACATTTCTCTTCCTCACTTCTAGACTCTTGAGGATGACAGGGCTTCCAAAAGCAATGACTCCAAAGATAGGGTAGGAGTAAGGAAAATAATTCAATGTGTGTATTAGTTAAGGTAGCATTTGGTATTTCGTATGTGCAGAATGGTTTGGCCCACCTTAGTCTTGTAGGCACTTAACAAGGCCAATGAAATCCACCTTTTCCACAGATTAAAATTCCCTGGTCCCACACTATTCAGTTTTCCTCTATTATTTCAACAGATACAATGTGGTATAGTTAAGAGAAGTAACATTTATTAATCTCCTACTAGGTGCCACATATTACACTAGGTATTCATAAACCAACTTTCTTCATAATCCTTGGAGGAAGCTCAGAGAAGTAAAATGGCTTACCCAAAGTCACCCATGTTGGTATAGTGAAAATGGCAATAAACTAAGAAGCTTAAAACCTGGGATCTTGTCTCAGTTAAGCCATTTACTAGCTACTGGTATATGACCCAGGGCAAATAATTTTCAGTCTCTGAATCTTAACTCCACAGTCTACCAGTATTAAATGAGATTAATACTACCCACCTTACTGTCTCAAATTCAGAAACACTCCCCAAATGCCAGGTCTATACCTAAGCACTGTACCATCTAAACTGGCCGGTACAGCTGATAATCCAATTATTTTCTCTCATTGACACACTCAACCACCAAAAGCTTATTCTTCTGCTGCTCCTGCACTATGCAAACTCAACTCTAAATTCATCATTCAATCTGCCTTCCCTGCCCCAGCACTTAGAATATCAAGCATTGTTAGTTGCTCAAGATGAGAGTGATTAACAACTGCATTATGTACGCACCCTCCCACTTTAAATTCTGAATTCCCTCACATTCAGTGGCATCACAGCTCAGGGGCCTACGTCTTGCCCTCCACTCCAGGTTCCCCTGCAACCACCCCCATCAGTGTAAAACTACTCTTATTTCATACATGAATCATGCTCTTTCGTGACTCCATAACTTTGCATATACTGTTTCCTCCACCTAAAATGATTATGTATATTATTTGCCTAGCTAAACTCTTACTTGTTCTACAACATGCAATTTAGTTTCATTTCCTCTAAAATCCTTCCCAAATCACATACATTGCCATTATATGTTTTCAACATTATATTAAAGCTTTATGTTTTCGTGAATGATTTCCCTACTTGACTGAGAAATCCTCAAGAATGTGGGCAATGTTTTATTTATCTTTATATCTCTAGCACATAATAAACAGCACTCAATAAATGTTTACTACATTATCATCCTTGCTATTTTTCTAAGAAGAAAAATGATACTAAGCAAAAAGTAATTTATTCAAGATCAAAAAGTTTCTATGCTACCCTGGCCAGCATGGCTCAGTTAGTTGGAGAATTGTCTCATGCACCAAAAGGTAGCGGGTTCAATTCTGGGTCAGGGCACATACCCATGTTGTGGGTTCAATCCCTGTCAGGATCCATGTTTCTCTCTCACATTGATGTTTCTCTCTCTCTCTTCTTCTTTCCCTCTTCCCCTTTCTTTCTCTCTCTCTCTCTCTCTCTCTCTCTCTCTCTCTCTCTCTTTCTCTCTCTCTCTCTCCTTCTTCTCACTTTCAAATCAATAAAAAACATATCCTCAGGTGAGGACTACAATAAATAAATAAATAAATAAATAAATAAATAAATAAATAAATCTATACTAATAATAGAGGAATATGCAAATTGTCCAGGATGCTGCAATGTCATGACCATTCAGCAGCGGCATGCACAGCAAACGTGGGTAAGTGGGACCTTGCAGCATTGCGGACAGGGGCGGGGCCATGGCGGGGGGGGGGGGTTAGGGAGGCACGTGCAGAGGAAGGCCTCTGCCTCAGGCCTGGCCTGGGGGTAGGGCAGTGGCGGAAGCCTTTGTCTTCACACGCCTGAGCTGGGGGTTGGGCAGGCATGCACAGAGGGAGGCCTCCACTGTGGGCCTGCCCCCAGGGGTCCACAGGAATCCGCCAGCTTCGGCTTACCTCTTTGGGGAAATCCATCGAGGAGCCACAGATGGATGGGCGGGGCCTACCTCTTTGGGAGGATGGATCCTGGAGCTCCCGCACTGTGACAGGGCACAGGCAAAGCTAGGGGATCCCCCCACCCGAGTGCATGAATTTCGTGGACCAGGCCACTAGTAATAAGTGAAAAACTATGGTACTAGGCCAGCTAGGATTTAAAACCAGTTCTTGAGACTCAAAAGGTAGCACTGTTTCTTCTTGCACAACTATCTGCCAGGGAAAGGATGAATATCTTATAAAACAGTTTTTGGGAAAGTGATCTGTAAAGTGAGCAGCACAACACAAATGGAAGTTGATAGGCTGAAGTAATAGGGAACACTGGTGAGTACCATAGTCAGAAAGAGGGCTAATTCCTCCATCTTCATATTCAGCTAACCATACCTCACAGTGTTACTGGGAGAGTAAATGAGGCACATGATGGAAAGTATTCAGCACCTGGCACACAGCAGACATTCAATACACAGTGGTTTTTTATGATATCATCATTGTCTCATTTGTTTATATTATTTGCCTTTCTGGAGCACAAGTTAATGACAGGAACTAAGTCAGAGAACTGACAAGAAGTCATTTCCAACTATAATTGAGGGAAATTCAAGTAATTACTTCCACCTCCCCTCCCTTCATAATAGAAAACCATGTTCCTCTTTCCATTCTATAAGGAATACCACAGTAAAACTACTAAGGCTGTGACAGGATTGTGGTTTTGCAAGCAGCCACTCAATGAAAAGGGAATAGGGGAAGATAAACTAAAAGGAGGGCTTGCTCTTAAATGCTAAGAGGAAATGAAAGAGGCATCCACTGCCTCTGTCTTGAGTTTTGCATTAGGCACCTCTGAGCAGGAGAGAAAGGGCCTAAATGAGCTTACTGTCTAAGAAAGAAACTTTCAAGTCCAGGATTTGGAAAGTAATCTATCTATATAAAATCCTAAGTGGCCAACACAAACGAAACAACTGAACGGATGACTGAACAGGCTGTGTGGGGCAACCAGGCTGGCAAGGGGGTTAGTGAGGGGCGACCAAACAACTGAGCAGCAGGCTGTGTGGGGTGACGAGGCCAGCAGGAGGGGCAGTGAGGGGCAACTAAATGACCTAACAGCAGGCTGTGTGGGGCAACCAGGTTGGCAGGGGGGTTAGTGAGGGACGACCAAAAGACTGAACACAGCAGGATGTGTGGGGTGACCAGGCCAGCAGAGGGAGCAGTGAGGGGTGGCCAAATGACTGAAAAACAGGCTGTGTGGGGCGATCAGGCCAGCAGGAGGCTTAGAGAGAGACGATCAAACAACTGAACAGCAGGCTGTGTGGGGAGACCAGGCTGGCAGAGGGGGGCAGTGAGGGGCGACCAAGCTGGCATGGGGGACAGTTGAGGGTGAACAGGCCAGCAGTGGGGGCAGTTGGGGGTGACCAGGCCAGCAGGGGAGGGGCAGTTGGTGGCAACGAAGCCTGCAGGGGGGGCAGTAAGAGGTGACCAGGCTGGCAGGGGGCAATAAGGGGCGACCATGCTGGTGGGTGGGGGGACAGTTAGGGGCAACCAGGCTGGCCAGGATGGGCAGTTGGGGGCGACCAGTTTGTCAGGTAGGGCCAGTTGGGCCCCCAGGCCCGCAGGCAGAGGCAGATAGGGTTGATCAGGCTGGCAGGAGAGCCAATAGGGGCGATCAGGCAGGCAGGCAGGCAGGCAGGTGAGCGGTTAGGAGCCAGCGGTCCAGGATTGTGAGAAGGATCCTGGATTGGAGAGGGTGCAGGCTGGGCTGAGGGGACCCCACCTCCATGCACGAATTTCATGCACTGGGCCTCTAGTGTATATATAAAAAGAAAACACTGCAGGACAGTATTGCTTATAAGCACTTGCCAGTCAGGTACATCAGCTCATTTCTAACAGAAAAGAAACAAGTTCAGTGCTTTGGAATCACATCTAAAGGTGCATTGGCAGACTGAAAAGTAAGGAAAATTTTGAAGTCATGAATGAGTAATAGGCCCATATGAAAACATGGATGAAGGTTCTGAAACACCTTCATACCATTTGGTATGCTTCATTAGAGTTGCATCCCATCTCCAGTTGACATTCGAAGCAGAGTAACAACATGTGTGGTTAAAGAACAAAAAAAGCAGTTTTTACTGATAAGGGTTTAATCTCCAACATTTACAGGGAACTCATACAACTTAACAAAAGGAAGATAAACAAGCCAATCAAAAAATGAGCAAAGGACCTAAATAGATACTTTTCAAGAGGACATTCAGAAAGCCAAGAGACATATGAAAACATGCTCCAAGTCACTAATCATCCGAGAGATGCAAATCAAAACAACAATGAGGTACCATCTCACACCTGTCAGAATGGCTATCATCAACAAATCAAAAAACGACAAATGCTGGAGAGGATGCGGAGAAAAGGGAACACTCCTACACTGCTGGTGGGAATGCAGACTGGTGCAGCCACTATGGAAGACAGTATGGAGTTTCCTCAAAAAGTTAAAAATGGAACTCCCATTTGACCCAGTGATCCCACTTCTAGGAATATATCCCAAGAAACCAGAAACACCAATCAGAAAGGATATATGCATCTCAATGTTCATAGCAGCACAATTTACCATAGCTAAGATTTGGAAACAGCCTAAGTGCCCATCAGCAGATGAATGGATTAGAAAACTGTGGTACATCTACACAATGGAATACTACGCTGCTGTAAAAAAGAAGGAATTCTTACCATTTGCAACAGCATGGATAGAACTGGAGAGCATTATGCTAAGTGAAATAAGCCAGTCAATGAAAGAAAAATACCACATGATCTCACTCATTTATGGATAATAAAGACCATTATAAACTGATGAACAAAAATAGATACAGAGGCAGAGCAGCATGGAACAGACTATCAAACTACAGCGGGAAGGCTGGGGAGGGTTGGGGGGCAAGAGGGGGGGGGGTAAGAGATCAACGGAAGGACTTGTATGCATGCATATAAGCATAACCAATGGACATAAGATACTGGGGATAGGGGAAGCCGGAGGAATGTCAAGAAGGGAAAAAAAAGGAGACGTATATAATACTCTTTGTAATACTTTAAGCAATAAAACAAAATTAAAAAATAAATAAATAAAATTACTGTAAAAAAAAAAATCCTGGAGTATGAGTTTGTGTGTGTGTGTGTGTGTGTGTGTGTGTGTGTGTTTGTGTGTTCCCAAAACTCCTGCAAAGGTAGGCAAAAGTGAGATGACAGAATAAAAGTTTTAGCTCTATGGTCTAACTTAACAAACATAACATAGCATATCAGGTTCTTCCAGATGAGTAAATTATATTCTGAGTATGTTAAAGTCATTTGCCACTTTGGAGAGTGGAGGAAAGTTTGGAGGGCAGAAGAAGAGGCATTAACTGCTTAAAGATATTTGAGTATTATTACATAGACTGTGAGGAGTAGGTTATTCCAATAGGTTTAGACAACAGACTAACTCTTTTAAAAAGAAATTTTGGTAAATTATTTATATTTTCAACTCTTGTTATTTAAAGGAATCCTATAATAGAGCCTTCTTAAAAGTAAGATATATTCTCCACTCACAATTCATCCATACTTTTGCAAATTTTCTTTGTACAATGTGACAGGCAGTTGTAATAATTTAGTAAATGGTATGAAAAAGTAGAGGCACTTTCCAAAGGCCTGACATAATTAACAGAGATCTTTTGCTCAACTGAGATGTATCTGGCCCAAAGAGAACATATGAAGCCATGGCTTCACATGACAGTGATGGATTTGCTTCTTTGAGACTAAGTCAACATATACTCTCTTCTGAGATGTAGTCATAGATGCATTGCAAAAAATGTGGCACCATAAAGAACTGACCTGCTTAGCGCCTGGCTTCTGCTCCATTGGTGTCATGGTGAGTGTTTTGGTCTCTTTCTCATACTGGCAGTAGTATTTCACCCAGGATATTCCCAAAGCCCCTAGAAAGAGAGGCAAAAGTGAGATAACAAATTAATTTTTTCGCTGCATGGTCAGTCCGACCCCAAGATGGAAGCTGTGTACACCTTGGCCTTCAGGGTCATGCTCCAGATCCAGCCCTATACATATGGAGATCTGAAACCTTATCAACTCTTTCCACATCTGCTCTGGCTTGCTCCAAATCATTCACCTTGCCATGTTCCCTATGAATGCTGCCACTACACATCTTATTGCATAAGCTGGAAACTTATCAACAGACATTCAATACAAAATGGCTTTTTATGATATTACTAGAGGTCCGGTGCATGAAATTTGTGCATGGGGGGGGGGGTACCCTCAGTCCAGCCTGCACCCTCTCCAATCTGGGACCCCTTGGGGGATGTCCAACTGCCAGTTTACGGCCCCCCCTGCCAGCCTGGTCGCCCCCAACTGCCCCCCTCTGCCAGCCTGGTCACCCCTGACTGCACCCCATGCCGGCCTGGTTGACCTCAACTGCCCTCCCTGCTGGCCTAGTTGCCCCCACTGCCCCCTTGTCAGCCTAATCGCCCCCATCTGCCCCTCTGCTGGTGTGGTCACCTCCAACTGCACCCCCCCACCGGCCTGGTCACCCCTAACTGCCACCCTCCTCACAGCCTGATTGTCCCACGCAGCCTGCTTGTTCAGTCATTTGGTCGTCCCCTACTAACCCCCTTGCCGGCCTGGTCACCCTACGCAGCCTGCTTGTTCAGTCGTTTGGTCATCCCTCATTAACTCCCTTGCCAGCCTGGTTGCTACATGCAGACTGCTTGTTCAGTCATTTGGTCATCCCTCACTAACCCCTCTGCCGGCCTGGTCATAGGCAGCCATCTTGTAAGGGTGTGAGGGTTAATTTGCATATTACCCTTTTATTATATAAAATCATTGTCTCGTTTATTATATTATTTGCCTTTCTAGAGCACAAGTTAATGATAGGAACTAAATCAGAGAACTGACAAGAAGAAGTCATTTGTGTTTTCAACACTGTATTAAAGCTTTATGTTTTCATGTCTGATTTCCCTACTTGACTGAGAAATCCTCAACAACTTTGGCAATGTTCCTACTTCCCTGTAATGTGCCCCATTTGATTGGTGGTTGGGTTCTGCCCATTCTATCCCCTAAATGTCTGTCTTTCAGCAGTCTCATAGTCTCCATCTCTTCTAGAACTAAATTAGTCCCACACCCTATTGCTGACTTATCTTTTTCATGTTTTATAAGATATTTCAAGCAAAATTAATCATAATTTTTCCAAGTAATTATTTCAGTGATCTTCTCTTTGGTTTCCCCCATCTCTGTTCTAGTCCATTCTTTCTAGTCCATTCTCTACTCTTTTGTTAGAGAAATATTTTAACTATATATCTCTGTTATTCTTCTCATTATAAACCATCCATGATTTTTCCATTATCTGAAAACTCCTTAGGTTGGCCCACAAAGTTCTTCATGTTATGATCGTATTTGCTGTTTCAACGTTGCCTTTTCTAATTTTATCTGTGTTCCAGTCTCATTGAATTTCTTTCAGTTACCAAATAAATATGTGACCGTATAATTTACCATCCATATTCAAGATATATTTAAGAGTGAATGGGGCACCACTGTTAATTACATCAGGACAACAGATATAAACCAGGACTATTTTTGGCAAATCAAGACCCTACAAATAAACTATATCCTCACACACCTCTGTGCCTTTATTCATGCAGTGGTATACACCTGGAATTTTATTTCCCCTTTTGTTTACATGTCAGGATCCCACTCATAATTCAAGTTCCAATTCGAACATAACTTTCTCAGTGAGAGTTATATATATATATATACACACACACACAAATAAAAGAGAAAGATGCAAATTGACCGTACCTTTGTGACGCCCACCAGCCAATCAGGAGTAAGTATGCAAATTAACCCAACAAAGATGGTGGGTTGCTTTGCATACGCAGGCTCTGAGCAACCGGGGGGTGTTCTGCACCGCCCCAGACGCTCCAGGCCTCTGGGCAGCGTGGGAAGGCGGAAAGGTGGCTCCGGGCCAGAGCAAAGGCAGTGCTGGCAGCCAGGGGAAGGAAGGCCCATTCTTGCACAAATCTTCATGCATTGGGACTCTAGTATGTATATATATACATACATACTAGAGGCCCGATGCACAAAATTCATGCAAGAGTAGGCCTTCCTTCCCCCTGCTGCTGGCACCGGCTTCCCTCTGGCACCCAGGACCCAGGATTCCCTCCAGCACCGGGACGCGAGTTTCCCTTCGGCCACCGGCAGGCACCCAGGACACAGGCTTTCCTCACAGTCCCGGCTTCATCTGGAAGGTTGTCTGGAAGGACGTCCAGTCTAATTAGCATATTACTCTTTTATTGTTATAGATATCCCTTATATATATGCTCAATGCATTTCATTATAATTATTAACATGCTTGTCCATCTTCCTCATCAAACTGTGTACTTCTTGAGGGCAAAAACGAAGGTTTTTCATTTTTTTGTATGCCTAATGCACTGAATATTATCTGGAAAAAAGGATGCTCAGTAAGCATACATTCAACTGAGTAGCAATGCCATATCTATTTGACAAATTAGAAAATGGGGACATAGAAGGATCATATAGCTAAATAGTATCAGAGCCAAGATTAGAAACCCATTATTCTATACTTCTTTTATAATATTACAGTGGTTCATAACCAGAGGCAATTTTGCCTCCCAGGGGACAGTTGGCAACATCTAAAGACATTTCAGATTATCACACCTAGGGAGTTCTATTAAAATAAATGGGGAGAGATGCTGCTAAACATCCTATAATACATAGTATGCCCCCCTCAGAACAAAGAATTACCGATCCCAAAATGTCAATAGTGCTGAGACTGAGAAATCCTGCAATGCAGAGTTAAAGGAATGAATCTGACAAATGGAAGAACACATCTTTGAAAATCATAAAACTTTAATTGCTCTAAGGGAGGAAAAGCAAAATAACACCACTGCTACGATATTATGCTTTGTGTATTGCAGTGGTTTTTGCCACTGGTAACCTCTGGGTAGCCTCTTTTGCCTATTCTCCAGGTAGAATAATTCTGGGAAGGGAATAAAATCATAGGCTTTATGGGCATTAGGTCATAGTTCATAAGGAAAATCAAACAGTATATACATGTTTCCATAATGTAATTTAGGAGGCAGGAAAACTTGAATCATCTGCAATGTTTGGTGAATGGATAAGTTAACACATTTTCCTTGGCTATCAGTGAACAATTGCCTTGCCCACTGAAATCACAATGGTTATTTAGTGCTTTATGGGCAACCATGTAATCCTAAGGCAGTGGAAGTTACAAAGTATGGAGGTAGGAGCATAGGTTTTGACTTTTCGTACACATGAGTTTACTCGTAGGCTGCTACTTGACAGTTGGCTGACTTTCAACTAGTGATATCTCTACGCCTCAGTAGTCTCATGTGAAAAATGTCTCCGACAAAATGGTTTCAAAGATTAAATGAGATACAGTACTTAAAGCACTTAGTAGGTATAATAAATATTATTTTTCTGCCTCGGTTCCCCTAGCTCCCTTTTTGCCCCAGTAAAAGAGTCATTAAAATAACTAAATGATTAACAATCCCCATTTTGAATCTCAGAGAAAACCTGCGGTCTTATTATCCCAGAGCCTTTGGAAAACAATTCCTTAACTTTCCCCTCTAATTTATCCTTCCTTTTTATTTTCACTATTCCAAGACTTCTCTCCAAAGAGGTATAGTTCTCAGGTCTGTGATCATTATTGATGCCTGAAGTTTGGAAGGGCGAAGAAGCAGTAGGTGCTTGCCTACTTAAAACCAGTGGGTATCCTGTATTCCCACTTACATTTCTCTTGGGTATAGAGATAGCCTTCAATTGTTGGCTGTCCTGGAAGTTTGCAGGTCTGGGGAGCCTCTTTCATCCTTTTCTTAAGTTCTTCCATCTCTTCTCGAGTACTGGAGAAATGATTTCTTGTCTGTCAAGACATTATCATCATCATCATCATCATAAATAAGCAATTTTTGGTCAGAGACCCAGAGTTTTCTTGGCTCTTATCATATGTTACAACACAGCAATATAAATAGCAGTGTACCCATAAAACCACATTTGGGAGATTTTTTTTCTAATAGGAATCGCATAAGACTGAAATAAATAAGGGTTCTTAGAATTCTGAGCATGAGACTGACGACTGCTTCACCAAGAGAGCAACTTCTAACTTCTGCCTCAAGTAAAGTTACTGCCTACCGAACTCTGATATAAATTCTGACCATTAGAGGGTGCTTTCTTTGAAGATAGGTGAACAGAAAACCTATGTTTTCATAACCATGAATAACAAAAGCTAATGGTAAGAAGTAATATTCTAAAAATTCAAAACTAAAACACAGTGGCAAAATACAGTTTGAAATGTGGGTATAAAAATCATTAGAAGTCCTTAGCATTTAATCTCAAGATTGTCACATGAGAAAAGAAAAAATGGTGATCGAACAGGTAGACCTGTCGTGCACCAAGGCCATACAGGAAATACAACTAATTTGGAGCGCATTCATCTGGAATTACCAATTGAGGTCCAGCTGAGGAGGCGACTTATATCAAGGAAGGACAGAAAACACGTGGAGACATGTAGGAAGGGTGAGGTCACAAGAGGAGCTGACCCAGTTCCCAGGGGTGGCAGGCCAGAGGGGCCGAGAGAGGAAGGAGCACTGGGTTACAGGAGTGTCTGTTCCCTCAGAAGATAGAGGCTCGGAACTCAGGCTGGCATCCACAGCCCGGAGCACCAGAACCAAGATCCGAGGCCCACATAACATCCAGCCATGAAAGGTGGCAGGGTTGCTGGCTGCAATGGAATCTGGAGTAGGTAAACCTGAGTCAGTTGGAGAGACAGCCTGTTTCGTTTCGTTGTTTTTTGTTGTTGCTGTTTGTTAACCCCAGAGCACAGGAGTATTCATTTGCAGCTACTCACTTGAGACTTTGGTGCAGGGAGGGAGGTGTGGACTTCAGGTGCCTAAGGAGAGGCTGAGTAGAAGCATTACAGGGAGATGTGGAAAAGCAGCAGCCAGAAGTATTTCGTTGTAGGCCCCGAAAACTAAAGGGCCATTTTTGCTGAGAGGAACTAGCTGCTCCCAGTAGCCACATGGCAAGAAAAAAAGAAAAAAAAACTGCCCTAGGTGATACACCTGTTCCACCATCAGGATCCCTGCATGCCAGATCCTGCATTTTGACCTTTTTCGAGGAAACAAAAGCAAAGGCCAAGCCTAGGGGTTTGAACAATCTCAGGAGCATCATGACTGGATTACAGGAGGGGCCACCCACCCCACTATGCAGGAACCAGACTGGTTACTATCCCTGCACAGGAGAGCTGATATAAACTCCAGGTTTCCAGCCAACCCCACTAGTCTCCATACAAGGATCTCTGCCTAGTCAAGGGCAGAGTAATATTTTGGGCCACTCACGGAGGAATAGCTCTGGGACTGAGAAACACACCTACCACATTCCCTGAAAACTAAACAGCACCTCCCCCATCTAGAGCCCTTTCAGAAACAGAGTTTTGAGTGATTAAGATTGACATCTGGATAGCAGGCAAAGGCAGGCAGAAGTGGAGCCCAGGGAACCAGGAAAAGTTTGCTGACTCAGCCCTACGTCCTATGCTGCTAACAAACCTGTTAGAGGGCAGATTGGCCCCTCCTGTATGCAGCCAAGGCCTATGGAGACAGACACAAATGGTGCATATGTGGGTCACTTGGAGTTTCAAGCAGGTTGCTGAAAGCCAAAGGAGGTCAGTTCCTGACAGTGCTTAGCACCCAAGTACCTCACAGGAGCCCAGAATTGGCAGACAGAAGGGTGGGATCCAAAGAGAGCTCCCATGGGACACTAAACTTGGCTAAAATGAATGCCACTTCACTTTTTTTCTCCCTTTTGTCTTCTCTTTTCTTTCTTTTCTTTTTTTCCCTTCTAAAATTTATCTTTATCTATCTGCTTTATTGATTTGTTATTATTCTAGTCTCCATTTTTTCCTTCATATATCTAATTTTCCTCTTCCCCTTTCCTACTCAACTTTTTTCTTTTTTTATTACTATTTTATTTTCTCTTTTCATTCTCTCTTTTCTTTTTCTCCTGATTTCTCATCTTATTTTTTCCTTGTTTTAGGTCAATCTGCTTTCTCCTCTAATTTACTTTTCAAATTTTTTCTTGTATTTTATTTTCATTTATCTCCCTCCTTTATTTTAAACCATTTTCTTTCATCTATTACCCCAATTCTTTATTCTTATTTTCTTTATTTCAGCTCTGCATCTACATATTCCATACTCCCTTTTTTGTTTGTTTGTTTGCTTTGTTTTATTTTCTCCTCATAATTTTTCTTTCTTTTTTTCTATCACTATTGCTCTCTTTTCTCTTTTGCAATTCTCTATTTTCTGGTCATTGCTTTTGTTGGTGCTGTAGGGGTCTTGTGTGCATTTTTGTTTTATTTCTTCTGTTTTGTGTTTTGTTGTGTTATATTTTATTCTGTTCGGTCAGCATCTCCATGACAGCTCACAAGATGTGGTTGGGGTGAGCCACATAGCCAGCCAGCCTGAGAGGAGACTCCATCCACGAACAGGATAATAACATTCAAGACCCAATTACAACATGAGAACCCAAATAGCTCAAACAAGGGGGATTCCTAGAGGACCCAGCTCAGAAGATCTAAGAGACCACACCACTGGGTACCACAAAATATCTACTACATAAGACCACCCACACAATCTGGGAGGCACAGCAGTTTGATCTAACACATAGAAACAAAAACAAAGGGATAGCAAAAACGGGGAGACAAAGATATGAAAGAAAAGGAGGAATTGCCAGAAAAGGAATTAAATGAAATGGAGGTAAATAATTTATCAGATAAAGAATTCAGAGTAATGGTGATAAAAGTGGTCAAACAATTCAGTTAGACCTATAAGCAACTTAATGAGAACTATAAGGGTCTTAATGAGAGCTACACCAACATGAAAAGAGAGGTTGTAACAATAAATAAGAATCAATTGGAAATAAGGAATGACATGGCTGAAATAAAGAACACCCTAGAAGGATTCAACAGTAGACTAGAAGAAGCTGAGGACTTAATCAGCAAATGAGAAGATAATGTAGAAAAAAACAACAAATCCATTCAGACCAGCAAATGGGGAAAAAAAAATTTTAAAGCAAGAGGGACTCTAAGGGAGCTTTGGGACAACATGAAACATAACAACATTCGCCTTATAGGGGTACCAGAAGGAGCAGAATCTAAGAAAGGAATAGAGGACCTGTTCAAAGAAAGAATGGCAGGAAATTTCCCTAAATTGGTGAAAGAAAAAGTCACTCAAGTTCAGGAAACACAGAGAGTCCCAACAAGTTGAACTCCAAAAGACCAACCTAGGCACATATTAATTAAAATGGCAAACATTAAAGACAAAGAAAGAATCTTAAAGGCTGCAAATGAGAGACAAAGTTACCTACAAGGAAGCTCCCATTAGACTGTCAGCTGACTTCTCAATAGAAACACTTCAGGCCAGAAGGGAGTGGCATGAAATATTCAAAGTATCACATGATCTCACTCATATGTGGAATCTAATAAACAAAATAAACTTATGAATAAAATAAAACCAGAGACATAGAAGCATGGAACAGACTGACGAATTTCAGAGGGAAGATGGGAGAGAAGTGATTAACTGGGGAAATTATATGCATATACTCATCACCCATGGACACAGACAATAGAGCAGTGAAGGCCTGGAAGGGGAGGGTATGGGGAGGAGGGGGTCAATGTGAAAAAGTAAAACACAAACAAAGGGGACATCTGTAATACTTTCAACAATAAAAATAAATTTTAAAAAAATATTATCAAATGACAGTGACAAAGGTGATCTGAGCTACCCTATCTAGTTGGACCCATTCTAGTCACTGTCCTCTAAATGAGTTAACCATATATATTAATGCAAAGGCTTCTAAAACTCATACTTATCAAGTTATATTTGAAAGAAGATTTAAATGATTAACTTGGTTATAGGAATACTTTGTAAATCAGAAGAAGATAAGGGCTCTCACATTCTGGTGAAGGAAATTACCCAGTAATGAGAGTCCCCCAAAAGAAAAACAACAACAATAGCAACTGTATGTCAGGATCCTCCTAAACAAACAAGTCAAAATTTATTTCCACTGCCACTTACCATTTTCATCTAAAAATACACCTATAAATTTCATGTAATGAAACAACTAGTTCAAAGTTACTGCCTCAGTGATGCCTTCTTTTACTATACTAGTTGGTCAATTATTAAACTCTCTGTGCATCTTTGAAATTTTTGGTCTTAATTTTATTATAGCATTTATCAAAAGGCATTATGAGTTATCTGTGGTTATGTCTCTCTCCACCAAGAGACTGTATATTCATTGAAGACATAAAAATTAACATTCCTCATTGTATGAGGCATGTTACAATACCTGGCACACCATACATATTCATTATACCCACAAGCATTCATTAAATGAATAAATAAATAAGAAAAAAATGTGACAAGAATGAGAAGGCTGTGCCTATGCCCATCTATAAGGGCCAACATGGGAAAGAAAGTGGAGAAAACCTTTAAAAATAATCTAGTTAACTCTAGTAATATGTAGTGAAAAAAGGGATAGAGGCGGAAATGGGCATTCATGGCAATAAAACCCACAATGAGAGTGTCTTGATTGATAAGCAGGGAAGTAGCATAAAACCTGTGCATAAACAAGCCAATAACTGAGCTCTGATCTGGGAGAGAGACAGCAAATTAACAACTCTTAATAAATATTGGATAAAGTTGTCAGTGGGTAGAAGGGTGGGTTTCAGCAACAGTCAGTGCCAAAGACAGGGAAGAGCTAATAATGGAAGAGCAAGAACCGTCCAGTACACTAAAATATCTGTGATCCACACCAGTGTGTCTTGACAAATTGGCTGGGGTGCAAAAACCTAGAATTCTAAAGTCAAGGTCATCAGGGTTTAAATCCAATTGTAATGCAGAGTCAAGTGAAAAAACCCATATGCAAACTTACATTCTGCAAACTTAGCTGGAGCTTTTGTTTGTAAGGGAGGAAATCCTGTGTGAGCTCCACAGTCAAGTTGTTGGAAATGAAGAGGCTATGGAGAAAGGCCAAAACCTAGGGAAAACATGTAAAAATATCTTTATCACAGTGCCTTCTTATTGATCAAATAAAGAAAACAGAAGCACAGAAAAGAAATTCCACACAGTGTTTACCCAGTATAGTGTTAAAATCAGTCATGCAAACACAAACATGTCTACACATAGCTATTGTCTTACCAGGATAAACATTTACACTGAAATCAGTTCCAGAAAATAAGGACTACTAACAAATTTATTCATTCAGATCCTTTTAAGATAGCATATAAAACCATTCATAATTTTGACTGCATGAAGACAGACTGTGTCTTTTCTCTCTAAATCCTAAGGATTAGCACAGAGTAGGCACTCAATAAATATTTGTTGAATAGGTAGCTAAATAGATAAACGAATAAAGTAAACATCTGTACCTTTATGAAGACTGCCATAATGCTAAAGAATTCAAAGAGCCTAAACCCCAATTTTAAATTAGAAAAGTTTTGAGGGAGTTGCAGAAGACATACAATAAATAAAATATTTTAATGCCCAAAGTGCTTGACCCCATTAAAAATCAAATATATATATAAATAAAAACAAAAAAATTATGAATTCAATCAAATATAAACATTTAAAAAATAATGATCAATGTTGGCAATAGTGAAGTATAATAAAAAGTACTAAAAATTGCTCTATAGTTTTTAGAAAGTAAACAGGTAAGAACACATAAAATGCACACACACCATATACATATAAACACATATGTATATATAAATACATATATATATATATATATATATATATATATATATATACACACACTAATAAAGAGCTAATATGCTAATGGTCGATACGCCGTAACGGTAATGACCAGTCATTAGCATATTACCTGGGGCATTGCTCTGGAAACTGGGTGGCAGCAGGGAGGCCCCAGAGGAGGCGGGACCATCCTGTGCCAAGGAGGCGGGACCATCCCGAGCCAAGGAAGGCAGGGGTGAGAGCGCACAGCGCCCCCCTCACCAGTCCTTCACAACCCACCACTTGCACTCTCCACGGCCCACCTGCTAGGGGAAGGAGCACAGTGCAGCAGGCGGGAGGCTTCCACACTCCTCTGGCGCCATGATGGGGCGGAGTTGCCACATTGCTCCAGAGATGGGGCAGAAGCGGGGAGGAGCCCAGAGAAGGCGGGACCAGCCCATGGCTACTAGAGGGACTGAGGGCGGGGCTTGAAGCAGCCAGAGAAGGCCAGAGGGTTTGGGAGCTGGGCTAGGCACGCTGGAGCTCTGCGTGGACAGGTTCGGGTATCAAGGCAGGGCAGGGCCACGCTATTTCAAATCGCACGCTGGGTTCCTAGTACACACACACACACACACACACACACACACACACACACTGAGTGGCCAGATTATTATGACCACTTTTTGCCTTCAATACTGAGGTGATTCTTCTTGGCATTGACTCCATGAGATGATGAAAGGTGATGCGAGGAATCTGACACCATGCCTGATGAATAGCACTGTCCAGTTCTGTGAAATTTGATGGTTGTGGAACCAGCTGCCTGATGGCTCTTTTAACTTCGTCCCACAAATGCTCAATTGGATTGAGATCTGGTGACTGTGGGGGCCACCTAAGCAAGGTAAAGTCTCCATTATGTTCTTGAAACCACTCCTGCACAATACGAGCACTGTGGCATGGCGCATTGTCTTGTTGGAAGAAGCCATCTCCATTGGGATACACCATCAACATGATAGGATGAACTTGATCAGCAATGATACTTAGGTATGTTATGCTATTCAGACATTGTTCCGCATGAATTAAAGGGCACAAATCATGGCAGGAAAACATGCCCCAAACCATAACACTGCCCCCACCAGCTTGAAGGGTTGTACTCATGCATGTGGGGTGCATGGTTTCATACTGTTTCCGCCAAATTCTCACTCTGCCTTCTGCATGATGCAACTGGAAACGTGAGTCATCGGACCACATGACTTTTTTCCAATGCTCGACTGTCCAATCCTTGTGTTCCTGTGTGAATTGGAGACGTTTTATCTTGGTAACTGCAGACAGCAAAGGTGTTCGAACAGGCCTTAGGCTTCCATATCCCTATGATGCAGTGTACGACTAATTTGCCTACAAACATCAGGTGGTCACAATAATCTGGCCACTCACGTTCCAATATATCCCACGTTCAAAGGCTATTAAATCGCGTTGTTTACCCATATCTTCAGAAAAAAATCACTTCTACTGTCGTGGTAAACAACCTGCTTCCCTATTTATAATGGTCTGGCCCTCTAGCAACTTCAGTGCGGAATTATAGCTAATTTGCCAATAAACGTCAAGTGATCATAATAATCTGGCCACTCAGCATGCGCACGTGTGTGTGTGTGTGTGTGTGTGTGTGTGTGTGTATCTGGTAAACACATACAAAACTATATATAAACGCATATATATATGTGTGTGTGTGTGTGTGTGTGTGTGTGTGTGTGTGTATCACACACAGTACTATACACAATCTTCCTGTTTCTTTCCCAAGGTTTCCCATCTCAGGAAATTACACTACCCAATCAGTCAATCAAACCAGAATGTAAAGAATAAGATCTGATTTCTCTTTCACTCTCATCTCAATCTATTCTATCAATAATTCCTGTCAGTTTTGCTTCCAAATATGTCTCTAATCCAGCCACTGTTTTCTATTTCCACTACTGCTGGAGGCTAATTCCAGCATGTCATAAATGCAAGAAGTTTCATCAAAAGGTTTTTGGAACTTAAGGCTTCAACAGGGCTAAAGAATCATATATTACCTGCTGCTGGAATAGCTGAAAGCATTTCCCCAAACCTGAAAATCTACCTGCAGCTGGCCAAAAGGCTGAACAGCTGTAGGGATTTCCTCAAACCTGAAAATTTGCATATATTATTGCCTGCTACTGAGACAGCCAAAGGCAGTTCCCCAAACTGACAATGCCTACTGTATACCAAACCTTAACCTTTGAGATTATATATATATATATATATATATATATATATATATATCCTATCTAATAAAAGAGAAACATTGTAATTAGCGTATGACCGCTACCCTTCCCATTGGCTAATCAGGGCGATATGCAAATTAACTGCCAGCCAAGATGGCGGCCGGCAACCAGGCAGCTGGAAGCGAACAAGAGGCTTGCTTGCTTCAGTGAAGGAGGACTCCAACGTTCCCCGCCTGCCTTGCCGGCCTCTGAGCTGGCAGTTTGAAACATTGTAACAAATATAGAAGTTAAACAAAACCCCAGAAACTAAACAAAACCCCAGAAACCAGCTTTCAGCCCGCCGGGATCTCAGAGCTGGAGATGATACAGTGTTTCGATTATAGAACCCAAACAAACCAGATACCTGCTTTCAGCAGCAGAGGACTTGGCCCAGAATAAAAATAAAAAAAAAATAAAAAAAGGAGCGGTTGGGAGCTTCAGTCACCCACCAGCCTGAAAACAGCCCTCAGCCTCTCACCCAGACAGGCCAGGCACCCCAGTGGGGACCCCCACCCTGAAGGGTGTGTGACCAGCTGCAAACAGCGATCATCCCCTCATCCAGGCTGGCCAGGCACCCCAGTGGGGACCCCCACCCTGATCCAGGACACCCTTCAGGGCAAACCAGCCAGCCCCTACCCATGCACCAGGCCTCTATCCTATATAGTAAAAGGGTAATATGCCTCCCAGCACCGGGATCAGCGGAGCAGCAAGGCCTCCCGGCACCGGGATCAGCGTGACAGGGGGCAGCGCCCAAAGCCCCTGCTCGCCCTGCGGCTCTGTGTGTGACAGGGGGCGGGGCCACAACCTCCCTATCCGCCCTGCTCTGTTTGTGACAGGGGAAGGCGTCCCAACCCCCTGGTCAGCCCTGCTCTGTGCCTGATAGGGGGGAGCTCCCCAACCCCCTGATCGCCCTGCGGCTCTGTGTGTGACAGGGTGCGGCACCCCAACCCCCCCCCCCACGGGCCCTGCTCTGTGTGTGACGGGGTAGAGCCATAACCTCCCCATCAGCCCTGCCCTGAGTGTGAGAGTGGCGGCACCCCAACCCCCTGATCCGCCCTGCTCTACGTGTGACAGGGGGCGGTGCCCTAACTCCCCTATCGGCCCTACTCTGTGCATGACAGGGGGGAGCTCCCCAACCCCCTGATGGGCCCTGCTCTGTGCGTGACAGGGTGGAGCTCCCCAACCCCCTGTGGGCCCTGCTCTGTGCGTGACAGGGGGGAGCTCCCCAACCCCCTGATCGACCCTGCTCTGTGCGTAACAGGGTACGGAGCCCCAACCCCCTGATTGGCCCTGCTCTGTGCGTGACAGGGGGTGGCGCCTCAACCTCCCCATCGACCCTGCCTTGAGTGTGACAGGGGGCGGTGCCCCAACCCCCCAATTGGCCCTACCCAGAAGTGTGACTGAGGGTGGCATCGCAACCTCCCAATCCGCCCTGCTCTGTGCATGACAGGGGGCGGCGCCCAAATTCCCCAATCGGCCCT
>NW_005871052.1:16473134-16511405 GCF_000147115.1 Myotis lucifugus | reverse complement strand
TCTGCTTTGCTTTAGGGCAATTTGTGTTAATAAAGAGTGAGGGGTCCAGAGATTCAGAGAACTTGGCTACTATAGCTAAATCTCCTCTGGCACCCCCATGTATTCCAAATTTATATTTCCAGTCTCTTTATTAATTTTCACACCACCCTTCTCCAGATTCCTGAACCCTTCTAGATGCTGAGAAACACCCCAGCATACACTACCACTACTCTATCCCAAAACAACCTCTTCTCTTGCTTAGAGCACTGCAGTAACCTCCTAACTGGTTTCTCCACTAACAACGTTGGCTTCTTCCAAGCCATTCTCCATAATAAAATCAGCTCATATTATATCCTGCTTAATATCCATCAAAAGTTTCCCTTAGACTACAACCCAAATACCTTACCATAGCTATAGGTCCCATGCCTTCCTTTCAGATATTATTTGCTGCCATTCCCTTATATCTCACCAGTATTTTATTCCTTGATTACACCATTCTTTTCTAAGTTAAGGACTGCGTATGTCTGTGTTTCTATTCCTGGAATGTTCTTTCCCAATATTCACATTGCCTCACCTTTGCTTTCTTTAGATCTTAATGACAATTTCAGAGGACCTCCTTGACTACTTGACCTAAAGTAGCTGCCCATTTTGTTCTTTGTTTTAGTGCTTATTACAATTTACGATTATTTTATTTATGTACTAGAGGCCCGCTGCACAAAATTTGGTCACAGATAGGGTCCCTAGGCCTGGCCAGCGATCAGGGCCAATCTGTGGGGTGACTGGTGGGGCGATCAGGGGACCCCGCCGGCACCTACCTTGGCCAGCCTGGCGCTGCCTCATCACCAGCTTTGCGCTCTGCTGCCACCACTGGTTACCTCCCTCTGCGGGGCGACCGGCGGGGCAATCGGGAGGCCCCTGTTGGCAGCTGCCTTTGCTGGCCTGGGGCCTTCAGTCTGGGGGCAGCTTCTGTGTTGAGCGTCTGCCCCCTGGTGGTAAGTGCACATCATAGTGACCGGTCATTCCGCTGGTTGTTCCACCGTTCAGTTGATTTGCATATTAGGCTTTTATTATATAGGATATTTTCCTTCCCTTTGGTCTACCAACATGAGACAGTAGTATTCATAATGACAGAAACTGAGTCTGCCTTGTTCACTATAGCAAAACCAGTGTTTAGCACAGTGCCCAACACATAATAGAAGCACAATAAATGTTTATGGGATGAATGAATAAATACTTGTTTGCACATATACATAAGCAGACATATATAAATGACAGATACACATAAACACAGATGCATATATTAATTTGCAACATATGCATGTTTATGCACATAGGTATACACACACCCAAATCTACAAGTACATGGGTATATGCAGATAGAAAACAAATGTAATAGGTACATAGAGAATATGGGAAGAAAATGCCACAATATTCACAGTCATTATCTCTGTATGGGGAATTTGTTTTTTGTTTTGTTTTTCTTTTTTTAAATTTTGTTTTATTGCTTAAAATATTACAAAGAGTGGTATATATGTCTCTTTTTCCCTTTTGTTTTTCTTATAATTTCTTCTAGCTTTTCTGCAATAAGAATACATTTGTTATAATAAAAAGTTGTTAAAATTCAACATAGCTGTCAAATCAAAGTACATCTTATTTTATAACAAATTAAGGAGATTTAAGTAAAGAAAAAAATTAAAGAAAATAGAAGTAAAAGTGTTAGAATGGAAAGTCATTGAGTACACAGGAAATGAGTTCCTAGCACAGTGCCTGGGATATGATGGGTATTTTAAAAGGCTTTATGAAAGCGTGAGAGGAAGAAAGGAAGGAGAACGAGGTAAAAAGAAGGGAGACAGAGCCCAGCAGATGTAGGATCCATCGATGATGTTTCTCTCTCATCTACCAGTAGCTCTCTATCCCTCTCCCTTCCTCTCTCTCTAAAAAAATCAATAAAAGTGTGTGTGTGTGTGTGTGTGTGTGTGTGTGTGTGTGTGTTTAAAGGGAGACAGAGAAAGCCAGGGAACAAAAGAACAAGAAAGGAATAAAAGAAAGAATAAGCATAGCTAGAGAGAAAACATGGGTGAGGAAAGATTTGTTTTTAAACAGGGATTATCTTTCACATTCTTCGAGGTTTCAATTTTATGATCAAAGTTCTCCGTATTTACCAAGCATTTGGTAAATATTTTTAGAGCATTAGCCAATAGATAGAACTTACCGGCTCCACAATATTGAACTTCTTGGACTCCTGAACTTCCTGGATTTGATAAACATAATCAAGGGAGGACTCAAAAAAAATGTGCCTCTCCTTGTCCACCTGCAGGTCTGCCTGTGTAAGAAGGGTAGCAAATGTTACAAATCGGCATAGTCATTCATGCAAGTCAGTGCTTATGGGATCAACAGAATGCTAGAGCTAGAGGAGACTTTAGCCACCAAGTAGTGATCTTATTTCTTTGTTTTACAATTAGGGAACATGAAGCCAAGAGAAAAGGTGATTGACACAAGACTTCTGTTTCTGGTCCTATAAGTAAGAAGCCTGTAAGTTGTCATGTCCATTGTCATTCATGAAAAAAGCTGAACAAGGTAAAAAATCAACAACTCCTCTTAGATCCAACAGAGAATTGAAATCAGAGAGAACAATATCTCAAAAACTGTATAGACACTTGAATATGGAGAATCAAAGCTGGTCCTGCAGCCTATATCCGATATTTAAGAACTCTTTAGTAGGTCCAAGAAGGTGGCATTTGTGAACAGCTATTATCTGAACAGCCACACACTGCCTCTTAGACTCACAGTCTCACATCATAGCGGTATCTGAGTTCTCCAGCTCAGCGGCTTCTCCTGTCTCTTCTGCCCAGCTGCTCTCTCTAGCAGACTTCTTCACACTCTTCATCCTAGATGCTCTCTCTCCGTACTCCAGCAGACTTCTTCACACTCCAGCCAACTAGCTGGTCAGTAACTTACTTTTACACTATTTAGACAAAGAAGGCTTCATGCCAACAGTGACATCAATCATAGTGGCTACTGAAGGGCAGTGTACCGTATGTCCTTGGACCCACTCATGGTATCTTGGCCTGATTAGGATTCCCAGACTCAGAGTCCTTGGATGTTTCGATTAGGCTCATGCCCAGAGTGGCCTTTGGCCATTCTGGTGTACTGATAATAAGGCCTCTGTGCTCCCACAAGCCTTGACTATCCAGGGAGCTGGCATGGTTCCCACAACTCATCACCTTGAAACGCCTCACATGATGTGATGTATACTCACTAAATCAGGTGTCTGGGATGACCTTCAACTTTGCCACAATGTGTGTGAGCTTGGAGAGGATGATTTCTAAGAACTTTAACAGCAGTTATCTATTACCTTAATCAATTGGGTATCTGTAAATATCTCTATATGGTACTGGATTTTCCACTTAAAAAAGTCTTAATCAATTAAGTCCTTCTTTCCCTTCCCCAGTGTTACTCTTCTGACTCAGACCCTCTCCCCTAGCTCATTGCAATGTTTCCTAAATTGGTTTTCCTGTTTCCAGTCTCTCCCTGATCTAATTCACTGTATAGCCCCAGCCAGGTTAAGATTCCTAAAATAAAATTCCACTCATATTGCTTGCACAATCAAAGGCCTTCAATGATCCTTCCAGGTCCAATACAAACTCCTGAGCCTATTACTCCACTATATAGCCTCAACTTGCCTAATCTTAGCTTGTCTTTCATCGCCTTCCCGTAGTAATGCAAATTCTGGTCAAAATGTTTTCCATTCTTTGTGCCATTGCCTTCCACTAGAAGGGTCCATTTCTCCATTTCTATCCATCAAATATTTTACCTATTATTGAATGACCACCTTAAATTGGAAAGCAACATTCTTCCACAAAGGCCATTCTCCACATTCAAAGTTTTTTATTCTCTAAATACTTTCCCACCCCTACAAGGACACCACATACACATACATATTATAGTATGGAACAATTCTACCTGTACAAGAGTCATGTGTATTCTTATCCAAATGGTATGCTGCAGAAGGGCATTATTTTCTTTGTAGTCCTGCTGCACCCAGCATGGAACTTGACATGCTGTAGGCACTCACCAAATAGTGACTTCTTTGAACTGAAATCAATGCAAGTCCCATATAAGCTATAGTCCCAGTGCAGAACCAAAAAATAACTAATGTTGGAATACCTCAGAAGGAAAAAATACATCTGTTGCTGACCCACCAAATACAACACTGCTTTAACTCTATCCTCATGTGGAATATGGAATCAGAAACTTAGAACTGAAAGGGATTCTGGAGATCGGTGAGTACCACTCCTCCTTTGACAGATAGGGGAACGCAGACCAAGAAAGAAGTATGTTATTCAAAATCATACAGTGAATCAGTGGAGGAGCTGGGTTGAGAACTCAGGACAGCTGGGTCCGAGGCCATGGTTTTAACTGCAAGAAATACTATCATACATGATTCTCGGTTGAGGCAGGGTACGAGGAAAGCATTGCAATAGGAAGCTACCACAAGGTATAGCTGGCAATGGAAGGGGGAACATGTTTTTTAACATACCTCTTGTAACTGAGATTCTTTCTTTTTGGAAGACAGATGTAAGTGTCGATCCAACAAAGAATAAAACCTCTCACCATCCTTTTCAAATTTCTTTTTCCGCTCCTAGACATGGAAGAGAAGGCACAGATTAAGATGTCTATAGTTTTAATTCCATTTACTCAAAACTGAGAACGCAGGGCACAGTAACAGGTTTCATGTGGCCAATCTCTCTATTTCCTGGGAAGAAAAAAAAATAGCTAGAGAGTATTTGCTTTTGCATTGGTCTTGGTAGTTTTGACTTCCACAAATATAGCCCTCAATGGCTCCAACTAGACAAAGAGCAGTTCCTACCAGTACAGCTAAAGGATATGGGAGCTGCTGCTCAGAGAATGACATTTGAAAATGGGCCTGAATGCTGGGTACTTTTATTCTCCCCAGTTTTTTTCATAGTCATTAACTACTCATTTGATTTTTTTAAAAGGAGGAAGAAGGAACACAGTAGTGAACCAAATATATGCCTTTAGAAGGTTAATCTACAATGTATTCAGACAACATAATAATAAGTAAAACATTTCCAAGGCAATAGGTTCTTTGGTATTGTTTAAGCATTTCACTGATGCATATTAAAAGATGATGTTATAGATGATTAAAATATCCTGAAAGGTTTAGCTGGAAAGCAAGAGTTGGAAAATTTTATGGGGGAATGGAGGACTCAATTGTCACTCTCCTCAAGTATGAAATTCCATTAAGCTCTCAGCCTCTCAGCACAACAGCCTCCAAAGGAACACTAGCCATGCTTGTTTGTCATTGACTAATGCTGACACCCTGAAATCCTGTCAGCAATGTGCTGGAAAATTCAAATAAAAGGCTTGTGTTGTCTCACAGAAAATCCAAATTCATTGAGCACCTGCAGTGTGCCAGGTACTGGAAGAGGCACAGCAGAGGATACAGATAAAAAGAAAAAAAAATACCTCAACCCATGGTTTATTTCTAGAGGCCATCTGTTGTTAGGCAGGAAGCCAGGACAGAACTGAGTGACCTGACTTGTAAGGAATGTGCTTTTACCAGAGGGAAAGAAATAGAGAGGAAGCTAACATTAAGTGAAGCCTACATCAGTCCAGGCAGTGTGCTAGGTATTTAAATTCCATGATCTCATTTAGTATTCACAATGTTGAGAAGTAGATATTGTAAAGGAAATTAAGGTTTAAAAAAGGTGAACTAACTTGTCCAAGGTCACATAACATGCAGATCTATCCAATTCATTCAACATAGTCAAATAAAACCCTAATGATTATTAGAGAAATTACACTTAGGTGGCTTATAAGTAATCAGGAAGCCTTGTGAGTAAACCTCAAGTAGGTCTACAGCCGGAGCCCCAACTCAGATACCAAAACACAGGACAGAGATTTTCACACAAAAGATAGGGCAAACTGTCCTTCCAGCTGCTGAATCTACTTAAAGTAGCAATTGTTTGAAGAAAACATAGCAGCCAGAAAAGTAGCAAAGACTTTTGTGGGTGACTTTCTATTCCACTTCCATTTTTAAAATAAAAACTATGAGATATTAAAAAAAAAAACTATGAGATATAATTCACCTATAAAATTCAACCCTTGTTTAAAGGGACCATTCAGGACATTTTAGTATACTTAGAAAGTTGTACCACCATCACTGCTATCTAATTTCAAAATATTTCCATCACCTAAAAAAAGAAAGCCCATACCTATTAGCAGCCATTCCCCACATTCTCCCACTCCCTGTCTCAAGAAACCACAACTGGACCCCGAGAACCAAGATGGTGGCATAGGTTAACGCCGGAGTTTGCTGCCTCGAACAACCACTTCAAAAATACAACTAAAAGACGGAACGGACATCACCCAGAACCACAGGAAGGCTGGCTGAGGAGAGATTCTACAACTAGAAGGAAAGAGAAATCCATACCGAGACTCAGAGGAGGCGCAGTGCGGAGGTGAAATACTAAGGTGCGGAGTGCATGTGGAGCGGGCCGGCGGAGGGTGTGGATGTTGTTTTCAATCGGGAGGGAGTTTCAGACTCTGAGCTCCAGATCCGGGCGAGTCTCTAGGGACCCAGACTCAAACAGGAGAAGCGGGAAGGCAGCTTTCTCTCCGAGGTTTGCAGCGGTTGTAGAGCCGCTGGGGACGGAACTGAGAGCACCCATAACTGCTCGCTCCGCCTGCCCTGTAGATCCCCTGGGACCCGCCCCGCCCAAGCCCTGCACAGAGGCATTTGCCGGATAGCCTCAGGCAAAGGCTAGATTAGCACCGCCCCAGAGATTCAGCACAGAAGCTCTCCCACTGCAGACACAGCTGACTCTCATAGCCAGTTAGCCTGGAGGTCAATTCACCCCTAGTATTGCCGACAACAATTAAGGCTTAACTACAACAAGACTTCGCACAAAGACCACAAGGGGGTGCACAAAGAAAGCATAAAAAATGCGGAGACAAAAAAACATGACAGAAATGGAGGATATAGAGCTAAAAAACGCACTTTTGAGGGCTTTCAATAATTTGTTAGAAACTGCCGATAAACTTGATGAGAGCCTCAAGAAATCTAATGAGACCCTCGATGTTGTGATAAAGAACCAACTAGAAATTAAACATGCACTGACTGAAATAAAGAATATTATACAGACTCCCAACAGCAGACCAGAGGAGCGCAAGAATCAAGTCAAAGATTTGAAATGCGAAGAAGCAAAAAACACCCAACTGGAAAAGCAAAATGAAAAAAGAATCCGAAAATACGAAGATAGTGTAAGGAGCCTCTGGGACAGTTTTAAACGCACCAACACCAGAATTATAGGGGTGCCAGAAGATGAGAGACAGCAAGATATTGAAAACGTATTTGAAGAAATAATGACAGAAAACTTCCCCCACCTGGTGAAAGAAATGGACTTACAGGTCCAAGAAGCGCAGAGAACCCCAAACAAAAGGAATCCAAAGAGGACCACACCAAGACACATCATAATTAAAATGCCAAGAGCAAAAGACAAAGAGAGAATCTTAAAAGCAGAAAGAGAAAGAGACTCAATTACCTACAAGGGAATACCCATACGACTGTCAGCTGATTTCTCAACAGAAACTTTGCAGGCCAGAAGGGAATGGCAAGAAATATTCAAAGTGATGAATAGCAAGAACCTACAACCAAGATTACTTTATCCAGCAAAGCTATCATTCAGAATTGAAGGTCAGATAAAGAGCTTCACAGATAAGGAAAAGCTAATGGAGTTCATTACCACTAAATCAGTATTATACGAAATGCTGAAAGGTATCCTTTAAGAAGAGGAAGAAGAAGAAAAAGGTAAAGATACAAATTATGAACAACAAACATGCATCTATCAACAAGTGAATCTAAGAATCAAGTGAATAAATAATCTGATGTACTGAATGAACTGGTGATTATAATGAATCAGGGACATAGAAAGGGAATGGACTGACTATTCTTGGGGGGGGAAGGGGTGTGGGAGATGCGGGAAGAGACTGGACAAAAATCGTGCACCTATGGATGAGGACAGTGGGTGGGGAGTGAGGGCGGAGGGTGGGGCGGGAACTGGGAGGAGGGGAATTATGGGGGGGAAAAAAGAGGAACAAATGTAATCTGAACAATAAAGATTTAATTAAAAAAAAAAACACAACTGACTTTCTGTCTCCATGGATTTATCTACTACAGACATTTCAGATAACTGGAATCATACAATATGTGAATGTCTTCTTACACTTGGCATAATAGTTTCAAGGTTTACCCATTTATCAGTACTTCATTCCTTTTTATGGCTAAGTAATATTTGATTGCATAGATATACCACATTTTCTTTTTTTTCCTATGATGTTTTTTCTTTATTGATTAAGGTATTACATGTGTCCTTATTGCCTCATTGCCCCCCACCCCCCAACTCATGCCCTCACCCTCCTTTCTTTTCTTTTTAAAATATTTTATTAACGTTTTAGAGAAAGAGGGTGAGGAAGGGAGAGAGAGATATGGATGTGAGAGCGAAACTTAAATTGGCTGCCTCCTGCACACCCCATACCAGGGATGGAGCCTGTAACCTGAGCACATGCCCTAACCGAACAGAAAAGGATGCCCAACCAACTGAGCAACATTGGCCAAGGTATGCACCACATTTTCTTTAATATCAATTAAGCATAAATATATATGTTTATTTATGGACTCTCAGTTCTATTCTATTGATCTATATGTCTATTTTTATGTTGACATCACAGTCTTCATTTCTATAGTTTTGTAGTAAGCTTTAAAATTAAAAATTGTGAGTCTTTTTCAAGATTTCTTTTTCTATTCTGGTGTTTTCTTCATGGATTTTAGGGTCACCCTATCAATTTGAACAAAATGATCAAAAGGGATTTTGCTAGATATTGCACTGAACCTATAAATCAATTTGTGAGTACTACCATCTTTACTACATTAAGTCTTCCAATTCATGAATATGGAATGTCTTCCTACTTATCTATTTATTTAGGTTTTTCTTAATTTCTTCCAATAAAATTGTGTAAAATCTTGTACTTCTTTTGTTAGATTTATGCCTAAGTACTTTAATATTTTCATACTACTGTAAATAAGATCATTTTCTTAATTTAATTTTCAAATTGTTCATTAAGTGTTTATAGAAATAGTTTCAGGTGTGCAACATAGTGGTTAGACCATCAAATACTTTACAAAGTGTTGTGCCCAATATTTCCAGTACCCACCTGGCATCAAAACTGTAACTGAGGAGTAAAATTTATGGTAAAAAAATATATAGAAATATATTTTATTTTTGTATAATGATCTTGTATCCTGCAATATTGTATCCTAACTCCTTTATTAGTTCTAATAGTATGTGAGTATGTGGTGTGTATGTGTGTGTGTGTGTGTGTGTGTGTACTCCTTAATATTTTCTATACACAAAATCAAGTCATATGCAAATAAACATAGTTTTACTTCTGCCTTTCCAATGTTGGCTAATTACCTAGGATAGAACCTCCAGCATAATGTTGAATGGAAGAGAAAAGAGTACATACCCTTGTATTATTTTTAAACTTAGAAATATTTTAGTTTTTCACTATTAAATATGATACTAGCTGTGGGATTTTTTTGTATCAGCCATTTATCAGGTGGGGAAACTTCCCTTCTATTACCAGTTTGTATAATATTTTTATAATGAAAAGGTGTTTTCCAAATGTTTTTCTTGTGTCTGACATGTTTATGCACTTCAGTCCTTTAATCTATTAATATGGTGTAATCCATTGATTGACTTTTTATTTTTTAATATATTTTATTGATTTCAGAGAGGAAGGGAGAAGGAGAGATAGAAACATCAATAATGAGAATCATTGATCAGCTGCCTCCTGCACACCCCTACTGGGGATTGAGCCCACAACCCGGGCATGTGCCCTGAACGGATATTGAACCGTGACCTCTTGGTTCATAGGTTGATGCTCAACCATTGAGCAACACCGGCTGGGCTGATAGAAGTATTTAGATGTTAAACCAACAATGCATTCCGGGGATAAACCTCACTTGGTTATGCTGTTGAATTTGGTTTGCTAGTTTTTTGCTGACAATTTTTACATCTATATTCTTGAACAATACTGGTCTGCAGTTTTTGTTTCTTGTTATTTTTGGTTTTGCTATCAGGGTAATACTTGCCTCTTAGAATGAGTAGGGAAGTATTTCCTCTATTATTTTTGGAAGATTATGTGAAGAATAAGTTATTTAAACCTATGGTAGAATTCACCATTGGGGCCAGCTGGTCCTGGGCTTCTCTATTCAGGAAGGTTTCTGACTGCTAAATTAATGGCTTTATTTGTTATTAGTCTATTTGAATTTTCTATTTCTTCTGAAGTCCACTTGCATTTAATTCCATTAAAGTCAACCACCAGTGGCATCAGTCTACTATTTCTTAGCCATTCCAACATGGATTAAAAAGAAGAACTTCTTTTTCAGGGTCAATTTGAGCACAAGTGCCAAATGTACCAGAGGTTCTAATCAAGACTCACTTTCCATCCTCAGGTCAAAAGGCTGGTGTTGAACTGATAAGGGAAGGAACTGCTATTTGTTGAGAATGCCCATTTATGAAGCAGTATGTGAAGATCTTTAAAAAATTCTTATCAACTCTGAATGCTAGGTTTAACTTTTTCAATTTTTCCACATTGAAAAATTTTAATATTTTTAAATTTTATTTTTATTGAATTTAATGGGGTGTCATTGGTTAATTAAATTATATGGGTTTCAGTTGTTCAATTTTATAATACATCATCTATATATTGTATTGTGTGCTTACCACTCCAAGCCAAGTCTCCTTCTATCACCATTTATCCCCCATTTACACCCTCTACCTCCCCCCAATCCTCTTTCCTTCTGGTAATCTTATAATATTGTCTTTGTCTATGAAGTTTTATTCATTGCTTAATCCCTTCACCTTTTTCACTCAGCCCTACAACCCTGCTCCCCTCTGACAGCTGACAATCTGTTCTCTATCTATGAGTATGTTTCTATTTTGTTAGTTTATTTTGTTCATTAGATTCCACAAACGAGTGAAATCTTATGGTACTTACTTGTCTTTCTTTGGCTTATTTCACTTCACATAATGATCTCAGGTCCACCCATGCTGTCACAAAGGGTAAGATTTCCTTCTTTTTTATGGCCAAGAAATGTTCCATTGTGTAAATGCACCACAGGTACTTTATGCACTCATTTACTGATGGAAACTTGAAATTTGCTGATTCCAAGTTTCTTGACTATTGTAAATAACACTGCAATGAATGTAGGGGTTCATACATTTTTTCAATTAGTGTTTTGGGTTTCTTCAGATATATTCCCAAAAGTCCAATCACTGGGTCATAAGGCAGTTCCATTTTTAATTTTTTTAAGTAACTCCATATTGCCTTCCACAGTGGCTGCACCAACCTGTATTCCCACCAACAGTGCATGAGGGTTCCCTTTTCCCCACATCCTCACCACACTTCTTGTTTGTTGATATATTGATGATAGCAATTCTCACACAGGTGAAGTTATATCTCACTGTGGTTTTAACTTGCATTTCTCTGATGATTAGTGATGTCGAGCATCTCTTCATATGTCTCTTGGCCATCTATATGTCTTCTTTGGAGAAGTGTCTATTCAGGTCTTCTGCCCATTTTTTAATTGGATTGTTTGTTTTCTTGGTGTTGTGTTGTATAAGTTCTTCATAAATTTTAGGTATTAACCGTGTACCATTGGCAAATATGTTCTCCCATTCAGTGGGTTGTCTTTAGATTTTGTTGATGGTTTCTATGCTGTGCAAAAGCTTTTTAGTTTGATGTAATTCCATTTCTTTAGTTTTTCTTTTTCTTTCCCTTGCTTGAGGCATTATATCAGGAAATAAATACTGCTTTTAGAAATGGCCTAGATTTTATTACCTATGTTTTCTTCTGAGATTTTTATAGTTTCGAGTCCAACATTTAAGTCTTTAATCCATTTTGAGTTTATTCTTCTGTATGATATAAGAAAGTGGTTTAGTTTCATTTTTTTGCACATGTCTACCCAATTTTTCCAACACCATTTGTTAAATACACTATCTTTAACTCATTATATGGTCTTGCCTCCTTTGTCAAATATTAATTGATCATAAAGGCATGGGTTTATTTCTGGGTTCTCTCTATTAATCTATATGTCTGTTTTTATGCCATTATCATGCTGTTTTGATTACTATGGCCTTGAAGTATAGTTTGATATCAGTTAGCATGCTTCCTCTAACTTTGTTCTTCTTTTTCAAAATTGCTGTGGTTCCATATAAATTTTTGGAATATTTGTTCTAGGTCTGTGAAATACAGCATTATCTTGATAGAAATTGTGTTGAATCTATAGATTGCTTTGGGTAGTATGGACGTTTTAATTATGATAATTTTCCTATACATGAACACGGTATATGCTTCCACTCATTTGTATATTCTTCAGTTTATTTCTTCAGTGTTTTATAATTTTTGATTACATGTCTTTTACATCCTTAGTTAAATTTATTCCTTGGTATTTTTTAAGCAATTGTAAATGGGATTGTTTTCTTAAGTTTCCCTTTCTGATAGTTCATTATTGGCATATAAAAATGCGATTGATGGATATTTATTTTGTATCCTGCTACTTTACTGAATTCGTTTATTAGTTCTAGTAGTTTTCTGGTAGAATGTTAGGGTTTTCTCTATACAGTATCATGTTATCCTCAAATGATGTGAAGGTGGGGTTAGAAGGAGTGAGGACAGTGGGGCTAATGCATTCCCCCTGGCTAATGCCACACAGAGGTCATGCTCCATCCAATAAAGATGGTGTCTGAGATGTGGGAGAATGTCTCAGCACAGGGAGTCTAGTCCACTCTGCTCTCTCTCTGCCAGAGCCCAGGATGAAAGGCTGTGAACAAAATTTTGTGCATTGGCCCTTTAAGGGGGTACCTGTATCTCTAGTGGACTCCTGTCTCTCTCTGATGGACAGAAACCCTGTGGCTTTTCACAGCCAGCTATTATATGGGCAACTCTTTCCAGTTCAGGTGCTTTAGGCTAGAACAATCACAGAAGATGTGGCTTCTTCTGTAAATCCTTGTCTATAAGACTTCTCTCAGCTAGTATTCAAGTTGGATATTCATGATGATTGTTCTGTAATTTAGTTGTGATTCCAGTTTGGTCCTGGGAGGACGTGAGTGTAGCTTCCACCTACTGTACTGTACAGACACTGAAGAGAGGAAATACAGCCTGGAAACTTGATTGCAGCATAACATTCATAATGCTCAAATGATCATTTAAGTAGCATCCAAAGTTAAAGATTTTTATTAAAATTTTTCTTTTTCAAATAATCACATAGTTCTACATAATAGTTTAGGACAAACAGCAATCCCTAGGCCCTTTTCTCCTATTTCCCCTTCCAAAGAAGCAACGACTTATATCATTTTAAGCCAATTATTCTAGAATTTATTTCCATATTTCTAATATCTCAAAATAAAATTTTATATTACTATTAATTTTTAAGTTTTATGCATTACCTATTAACTTTACAATAAAGATGAGGATTTAGCTCTCTTCTCACTGTCCCATTACCACCACCTTTGCCCCCCAACCCAAGCACACTTCCTCATACTCCCAATTACTTGTAAGTTTATTTATTCATATTTAGTATTTACATTATCATGGATATCTAAATATTATTTATAACTGATACATATAAAATGTGTTTAATCTTACTTTCCAAAACAAGTTTTGTATTCCCTAAAGTTACTAATTGCCTTCTTTGTTTTGCTTTGTTTGGTTTCTAATTTTCAAGACACTTAACACTAAATCCCTAACTCTCCTCTAGTTCTCTAAATATCCTCTCAAAATGTTCATTCATGTCATTTCATTTTAAAGTAGTATCACCTGGAAAATTCTGGTAGCTCTAACCTGAACTTGTTGCCTTCTATGCATACTGCCAGGTTGTATTTTGGGGATCTTCTTCTACCTTCATCCTAAGGAATTATCTTTGCTTCTTTCCTATGTTGGAATTCTCTTGCCCAATATTTCCTGGTCTTATTTTTCTGGCTTTGCTCACTTATTATGATGAAGCCCATTTATATGAAGCTCCCTGAAAAAGGGTATATATGTCAGTGTTTGAGATGTTGCAAATCTACACATTTCTTTATTTATCCTCCTACTACTTTGGCCAGTTATAGAATGCTAGATAGGCAGGAATCTAGGTTCCAATGATTCTGAAATTTCCTAATGAGGTCCTTTTTTTTGTTTTAATTCTTTATTAGTTAAGGTATTACAAATGTGTCCTCATCCCCCCCATTAAACCCCCATCCTCCCCTCCCCCCCACTCATGCTCTTATCCCCCTGTTGTCCATGTCCATTGGTTTGGCTTATATGCATGCATACAAGTTCTTTGGTTGATCTCTTCCCCTTGCCCCCTCCCTCCCCTACTTTCCCTGTGGGGATTGATAGTCTGATCGCTGTTTCTCTGTCTTTGGATCTGTCCCTGTTCATCAGTCTATGTTGTTTTCTATATTCCACAAATGAGTGAAATCATGAGGTATTTATCTTTCTCTGACTGGCTTATTTCACTTAGCATAATGCTCTCCAGTTCCATCCATGCTGTTGCAAAAGGCAAGAGTTCCTTCTTTTTTACCTAATGAGGTCCTTAACAATCTATCTTCATCCATATTGGTCCTTTCTAGAAAAACCCTTCAGTCTTAAATTCAGACTAATTCAGTCTTATATTCAAAGAAAATCCTCTCTGTTATTTCTTGTATAATTTCCTCTTTATCTTTATAAAATTCATTTGTTTGGACCTCCTAGACTAGACTTACTTTTCTCTTTTCTCTCTCATCCTCCATCTCTTTCCTTTTTTGACCATTTAAAGTATTTTCTTAATTTTATCTTCCAAACCGTTTACTAAGTTTTTCATATCTGCTATCACTTCTTTTAATTCCAAGTGTTCTTCTTTGCTCTCTTTTAGAAGCTCCTGTTCTTGCTTCACAGATGCAGTTTCTTTCCATCTATTTGAAAATAGTCAAGTTATATATTTCAAGTCTATCTCTCCTTCTATTTCCTTCCACTTGTCTTTGCTCTGTTTGTTTCAGTCTCTATCTTTCACTTTCAGGAATTTTCTTGACTATGAGGGACTTCCCTTGACTATTGACAAGTAGAGGAATGGAGAGCTAAATGAAAGTTCCAATTGTATATGTGGAAATTGTCAAATTTGGGCTTCATTTGGCTGATCCATTATGATATAGCAAATGACCCTGTACATTCAAATAACTTTAGAGTAACGTTTGGGTCAAGGTAATCAGGGGTTAGAAAGAGAAACCTAGTCTCAACACAAATCTCTAAACTCATGAAGAAGTCCTGGCTAGGGTGACTCAATTGTTTGGAGCATTGTCCATACATTAAAATCAATTAAAAAATAAACTCATGAAGAAAAAAAAGAATATCAGATTTTAAAATATCATATTTTTAGCTATCAGTTGAGTGTCATGATATCTTGAGTCAGTTTTAAAGTAAGTTTTTAAAATCTAATTTGTGGTCTTCCTTCTACACCTTTCCACAAGTGACAATTAATGGAGATCATGTATCACCTGAGCATGAAATGTGCTTTACCATTTCATGGATACAGTGTTTGTATTTCTAACTTGGTTTCCTTATCCGTAGCCTATTCCCTACTATTAAACCATCTAGTTCTTTGCAGCCCTATATGTTGTGCTACTTGGCAATAAATATTCTATTTGATCCAAACAAATATGAGAATTCTGATATTATAGAAAAAATATCTTTTCCTTCTCATAAATTAGTCACAGAGGCAATCCCCATCTAAAATTACTATCTACTACCAAAACATATCCTGGAAATAAAGCAATTAATTTCATGATATATAACAGATCCATTTGGTAGACTAGCCAAAGGATATTCTTTGGCAAACAGCCTCAGAATGATATGAGTGGATTCTCTTGCAACTGGCAAATGTAACCTATTATTCAAAATTTTCTCTGCCAAGCACCCATTCTATCACTCAATTTAAACATTTCTTAATATATGTGTAATTTGAGTATTATGTAAATCCATCCACTATGACATTTAAATGATGAGCACTACATATCTCCCACAATAAAATGATAATAAAGACTGAATAATCCCTAGCAGCAATTCTTAAATCCCACAAGGAAGGAATACTCAGCACTCTTTTCTCTAATTTCAAAGCATTCCCCCCCTAGGTTGAAAATGAAGAAATAAGGAGAGATTTCCCTTTCTGGAAATACAGTGAATAAGATACAATGACTCTGGACTAAGAACAAAAATGCTGGATTAAATATATCTTAATCTTTTAAAAATCTCTTTAATAAGTGGCACAAAAAGGATATCTGTGCAAAGCACCAAAACAAAGTAGAAAGAGAAGCCAAGAAGGCTTTATTCTAAAAGGTTTCTTCAGAACCCTGGAGACCTTAAACTTCCACCTAGATGATTATATGAGGAAGAATAAATATAAAACAACTTTTAAAGTTTTCCCTTTCAGTTCTAACCCTTTAATCCACCTGTAATCCATCTCTGTCTGTGCTGTTAAGAAGTAATCCAGTTTTATATTTCTCTACATAGTGATCCAGTTTCCCAAAACCACATATCAAACAATTTTTCCTATCCCCAGTAATTTGAAATGCTATAATTATTTCATATTAAATTTGTATATGAGTTTGTCACTAAGCTCTCTATTCTGTTCTACTAGGTATTCTGTTTAGGGGCCAATATCACACTGTTTTTATTTCACTGATGTTATAGTATCTTGTGATATTTGACAGGGTAAATCTCCTTGCTTTAGCCTTCTTTCTTAAGAATGACTTGGCTATTTGTGAACCTTAAGACTTCCAAATGGCCCTAACCCCATGGTCGGCAAACTGTGGCTCGCGAGCCACATGCGGCTCTTTGGCTCCTTGAGTGTGGGTCTTCCTAAGCCTTAGGAGTACCCTAATTAAGTTAATAACAATGTACCTACCTATATAGTTTAAGTTTAAAAAATTTGGCTCTCAAAAGAAATTTCAATCGTTGTACTGTTGATATTTGGCTCTGTTGACTAATGAGTTTGCCGACCACTGCCCTAACCGGTTTGGCTCAGTGGATAGAGCGTCAGCCTGCAGACTGAAGGGTCCTAGGTTCAATTCCAGTCAAGGGCCTACCTTGGTTGCAGGCACATACCCAGTAGGGGGTGTGCAGGAGGCAGCTGATCGATGTTTCTCTCTCATAGATGTTTCTAACTCTCTATCCCTCTCCCTTCCTCTCTGTAAAAAAAAAAAAAAATCAATAAAATATATATTTTTTTAAAAAAGACTTCCAAATGAATATCAGACAAGGAACAAACTAAATATCTTAACTTACAGATTGATTTGAAGAAAATTAAAAAACTTTATATTACAGAAACACATCTGAGAGCACTAAATGTCTCAAATTTATTCCGATTTTATTTAGGGTTTTTTTCTGTCCTTTACTATACAGTTCAATTTTTCTCAATAAAAGTTTTATGTATTCCTGTTAAAATTAACTTCTGCATATTTTATAGTTTTGTTGTTAATATGAATTGTATTTTTACTTACCACATTTCTGAATGGTTATTGCATGTTGAAAATCATATTGATTTTTGTAGATTACTCTAGTAATTACCAATCTGGCTTAATTACTTAGTAGGTTTAATAAGTTTGCAGTTACTATTGATTTTTCTAGTTAGATAATCATATTATCTGAAAATAATACAAATTTTATATCTTTTTTCCCACATCTTTACACAGTTAGTTAATTTTCATCTTTATTGCCCTCCAGTGATGGGTTGAACAGCAGTAGGTTAATAGCATCCTTGCTTTATTCCTCATCTTAAGAGGAATGTATTTAGTATCTATATTAAGTACAGTGTTTTCTATAGATTTTAATCACATATCCATTAGTGAGGTAGGAATTTCCCTTCAATGCTAGATTAAGATAAGCATGATTTTTCTTCTTTACACTAAAACTGAAGTTAATTGCAACAACTGATTTTTAAGGCTGATATATAAAACTATTGAAAGCAGTTAGCTAATACTTTAGCATCTATGTTATAAGTAATGGGATATTTTGCTTTTTTTCTTAAACCTTTATTTTTTTAGAGCAGTTTTAAGTTCACAGCAAAATTAAGTGGAAGGTAGAAATTTCCCATATACTCCCTGACCCCACACATGAATAGCCTGCCCCAATATCAATATCTCCCACCAGAATATACATTTGCTACAATTGATTAATATACATTTCACACATCAAAATCATCCAAATTCCATACTTCATATTAGGATTCACTCTTGGTGTTTTACATTCTACTGGTTTGAACACATGTACCCATCATTTCAGTATCATAAAGAGTATTTTCACTGCCGAAAGTCTGTATTCCATCTATTCATCCCCTCCCCTACCAAACTCTGATTTTTCATTGTCTCCATAGGTTGTTTGTTTTCATTTACTGTTAACAGTATTATAGATATCCCCCTCTTTGCCCACCTCTACCCAGCCCCTGCCCCACCCAGATCTTCCCCACACTATTGTCTGTGCCAACGGGCTATGCATATATGTATATACTGGTATACTAGTATATGTTCTCTGGTTAATCTCTTCCAATCCCCTCCACCTCCTCCCCTCTGAGATCTGTCATTCTGTTCCATGCATCTGGCCCTACTTTGTTCGTCAGTTTATTTTGTTCATTAGATACCACATACAAGTGAAATAATGTGATATTTGTCTGTCTCTAACTGGCTTATTTTCCTTAGCATAATAATTTCCAGGTCCCTCCATGCTGTCTCAAAGGTTAAGATATCCTTCTATTTTACAGCTGCCTAGTATTCCATGGTATAATATACCACAGCTTTTTTTTATGATGAAAAACATATAACATACAATTTTCCATAGTTTTTTCCATTATAGTTCACATTCAATATTATTCTGTATTAATTACAGGTGCACAACATAGTGGTTAGACAATCATATACTTTACAAAGTGGTTCCCCTAATATTTCAAGTAACCCCCTCTGGCCCATACATAGCTATTACAATATTATATTTTTTTCCTCCATTGACCTCTCTCTGGCCACTCCCACGCCCCAGCACATGCCCTCACCCCCTAGTGACTGTCCATTGGTAATGCTTATATGCATGCATACAAGTCCTTTGGTTGATCTCTTACCCCTCCTACCCTGCCTTCTCTCTGAGGTTTGACGGTCAGTTCGATGCTTCTCTGTCTCTGGATCTATTTTTGTTCATCGGTTTATGTTGTTCACTATATTCCACAAATGAGTGAGATCATGTTGGCTTTCTCCAATTGGCTTATTTCACTTAGCATAATACTCTCCAGACCCATCCATGCTTATACCACAGCTTTTTTTATCCACTCATCTACTGATGGGCACTTGGGCTGTTCCCAGATCTTAGCTACTGTAAATAACGCTGCTATGAACAAAGGAGTGCATATATTTTCTGATAGGATTCCTAGGATATATTTTCAGAAGTGGGATCACTGGGTCAAACAGCAGTTCCATATTCAATTTTTTGAACCCCGTAGTTTTGCCTTTTTAAAAATATTATATAATTGCCCGGCCAGGGTGGCTCAGTGGTTGAGCATCGACCCATGAACCAAGAGGTCACTGGTTCGATTCTCGGTCAGGGTATGCCTGGGGTTGTGGGCTTGATCCCCAGCAGGGGGCATGCAGGAGGCAGCTGAGTGATGTTTCTCTCTCTTTGATGTTTCTCTCTATCCTTCTCCCTTCCCCTTTTTCTAAAATCAATAAAAACGTATTTTAGTCCTATCCAGTTCCTCAGTGGTTAGAGCATCAGCCTGAGGACTGGAGGGTCATGGGTTCAATTCCAATCAAGGGCACATACCTCAGTTGCAGGCTCAATCCCCAGCCCTGGTCGGGGAGCATGGGGGAGGCAACCAATTGCTGTGTCTCTCTCACATCAATGTTTCTCCCTCTTTGTCTCTCCCCCTCCCTTCCACTCTCTCTAAAAATCAATAGGTGGGAGGAATTTCCTCAGGTGAGGATTATTTAAAAAAACATATTTAAAACATTTTTTAAAAATTTTATATAAGTGAAATCATATAGGATGTAGCCCTTTGAGATTGAATTTTTTCACTTAGCAACATACATTTAAGGTTCTCTGTATCTTTCCATGGCTTTATAGTTCATTTCTTTTTGGATCTGAATAATATTGCATTGTCTGGATGTACAAGAGTTTATGTATTCATTCATCTGCTAAAGAACATCTTGGTTGCTTCCTAGAATCAGCAATTATGAATAAAACTGCTGAAAACAGCCATGTTGAGGTTTTTGTGTGGACATAAGTTTTCAAATCCTTTGGGTAAATACCAAGGATTGCAATTGCTGGATCATATGGTAAGAGTATATATATTTTTCTCAGAAACTGCCAAACTGTCTTCCAAAGTGACTGTATCATTTTGCATTCCAATCACCACTGAATGATAGTTCCTGTTGATCTGCATCCTTACTAACATTTGGTGTTGTCAGTGTTCTGGATTATGGCCATTCTAATTAGTGTGTAGTGATATCTCATTGTTAATTTTCCTTTCCCTGATAAAATATGATGTGAAACACCTTTTCATATGCTTATTTCCCATTTGTATATCTTCTCTGTTACATTCTTTTGTCTATTTTTAAGTCCAGTTGTTTGTTTTCTCATTGTTGAGTTTTACTAGTTCTTTGTAAAGTTATAAGTGGAATATTACTTGGCCAAAAAAGAATGAAATCTTACCATTTGCAACAGTATAGAAGAGCACAGAGTATTATGCCAAGTGAAGTAAGTCAGTCAGAGAACAACTACTACCATATGATTTCACTTATATGTGGAAAATAAAGAAGAAAATAAATGAACAAACAAAATTGAAACAGACTGATAAATACAGAGAACAGACTGATGGTTGTCAGAGAGGAGTGGGGTTGGGGGACTGGGTGAAAAAGATGAAGTGATTAAGGAATACAAAATAGTTACAAATAGTGACAGGGATATAAAGTACAGCATGGGGAATAGAGTCAATAATACTGTATTATGGTGCCAGATGGGTACTGGAAATATTAGAAGGAACACTTTGTAAACTATATTATTGTTTAAGCACTATGCTGTATACCTAAAAGTAATACAAAATAAATTGAACCTAAACTGTAATTGAAAAATAAAATAAAGAAAGAGTTCTTTGTATATTTCAGATCATGGTCCTTTATCAAATGTGTACTTTGCAAAATTTTTCTCCCAGTCTATGGCTTGTCTTGTCATTCATTTGGCACTGTTTTTCATGGGGCAGAATTTTTTTAAAAATTTTAATGAACTCCACCTGATCAATTATTTCTTCCATGGGTTGTGCCTTTGATATTGTATCTAAAAAGTTATCACTGCCCTGGTTGGTGTTGCTCAATGGTTAGAGTGTTGGCCTGTGCATTGAAGGGTTTTGGGTTCAATTTCTAGTCAAAGGCAGGTACCTACCTGGGTTGCAGGTTCAATCCCTGGCCCTGGTTGGGGCATGTGCCAGAGGCAAAAATAGCCTTGGGTGAGGATTAACCAAAAAAAGAGTCATTACCATTCTCAAGATCATGTAGATTTTCTTTTATGTTATCTTCTAAGACTTTCAAGTTTTCTATTTTACATTTAGGTTTATGAAAGGTCTTTATTGCATATGAAATCATTGTTTTGTCATGTCGATGTCCAATTTTTTCCATCACCATTTGTTGAAAAGACTATCTTTGCCCCATTGTATTGTCATTTGCTCTTTTGTGAAAAATCAGTTGACAATATTTCCTTGGATCTATTTCTGGGCTCTATACTATGTTACATTGATCTATTTGTCCATTCTTTCTCCAATGCCACACTGCCTGAATTCCTGCAGCTTTATGGTAAGTCTTGAAGTTGGGTAGTGTCAGTCTTCCAAGTTTGTCTTTCTAAACCCCCAACATTATGTTGCCTATTCTGTATTTTTTGCCACAAAATAATTCCCTAGGATTTTGATTGGGATTATACTTAATATGTAGATCAAGTAGGAAAGAACTAACATCTTGACATTATTGAGTCTTCCTATCCATGAATATGAAATATCTCTCCATTTCTTTAGTTTATTTTTAATTTCATTTATCAGAATTCCTCTATGTTCATAAGTAAAAGGGGCTTTTGCTTTATTATAACTTATTTTCCTTATTTCATTTCATAATCAAAATTACTGTACTATAAATCTGATAGATTTTGCTCTTTTCATATATCCTGGGAAAATTTGTATATGAATAAAAATTACTTGCTCCCTTAAATGCTTGGTAGAACTCAGCAGTAAAGCCAACTGGGACCACTTCTATGGAATAGTGAAGGGAAGGGAAGATCACTGACTTCCATTTCAATTTCTTTAATATGTATTTTTGTCTTCTGAGTATTTTCACCTTGTACTAAATTCTGGCCTTTTATATTTTTCAAATGTATTAACATAAGCTATTTAAAATGATTTTGTCTTCAAAAAGTCTCTGTTGTGTCTATAATATTTATTTATTTTATAATCTGTAATTTGTTTACTGCATCTTCTCTTTCTATGACCTGATCTACCAGTGATCTACCTCTTTAGTTAATTTTTGATTTTATTAATAATCTCTAACAGTTTTGATTGTTGTTAAAGTTATCCATTAATTTATTTAAAATATATCCTTAACTCTTACATGTTGAGTCTGTCTCATTATTTTGGGTCTGCTCTATCATTTCTAAGTTCTTGAGTTAAATGCTCAACATATTTGTTTTTAATCATTTTTGTTTATTGATCAATATATTTAAAACAATAAACTTCCCTTTTAAAAAAAGAAAGAAAACAAAAGTAAACTTCTCTCTATGTACTGCTATTTTTAAATATAATTTAATTGATTTCAGAGAGAAAAGAAGAGGGAAAAAGAGATAGAAACATCAATGATGAGAGAGAATCATTGATTGGCTGTCTCCTGCACACCCAAACTGGGGATCAAGCTTGCAACCTAGACATGTGCCATGACCAGGAATTGAACTGTGACCTCCTGGTTCATAATAACTACCTTGCATCTCAACTGAGTCCCAGACTAACTTCTTTTGCCATAAATCCTCATATGATTATCCTATCTAATAAAAGAGAAACATGGTAATTAGCCGTACGTCCGCTACCCTTCCCATTGGCTAATCAGGGTGATATGCAAATTAACTGCCAGCCAAGATGGCGGCCGGCAGCCAGGCAGCTTGAAGCGAACATGAGGCTTGCTTGCTTCAGTGACGGAGGACTCCAATGTTCCCCGCCTGCCGCTGCCGGCCTCTGAGCTTGCAGTTTCAAACATTGTTACAAATATAGAAGCTAAACAAAATTCCAGAAACCTGCTCACAGCCAACCCGGCCTCAGAGCTGGAGTTGAAACAGTGTTTCGATTATAGAACCCAAACAAACCAGATACCTGTTTCAGCAGTGGAGGCCTAAGAGCTGGAGCCAAACCTCAGAGCTAAAGCTGGCCCAGAATAAAAAAAGAAAAAAAGGAGCGGTTGGGAGCTTCAGTCACCCACCAGCCTGAAAACAGCCCTCAGCCCCTCACCCAGACTGGCTAGGCACCCCAGTGGGGACCCCCACCCTGAAGGGTGTGTGACCAGCTGCAAACAGCCATCATCCCCTCATCCAGGCTGGCCAGGCATCCCAGTGGGGACCCCCACCCTGATCCAGGACACCCTTCAGGGCAAACCAGCCGGCCCCCACCCGTGCACCAGGCCTCTATCCTATATAGTAAAAAGGTAATATGCCTCCCAGCACTGGGATCAGCGGAGCCGCGAGGCCTCCTGGGCCCGGAGTCAGCGTGACAGGGGGTAGCGCCCAAACCCCCTGATCGCCCTGTGGCTCTGTGTGTGACAGGGGGTGGGGCCACAATCTCCCTATCTGCCCTGCTCTGTTTGTGACAGGGGAAGGCGCCCCAACCCCCTGATCAGCCCTGCTCTGTGCCTGATAGGGAGGAGCTCCCCAACCTCCTGATCGCCCTGCGGCTCTGTGTGTGACAGGCTGTGGTGCCCCAACCTCCTGATCGGCCCTGCTCTGTGTGTGACAGGGTGTGGCGCCCCAACCCCCTGATGGGCCCTGCTCTGTGTGTGACAGGGGGCAGTGCCCAACTCCCCTATCGGCCCTACTCTGTGAGTGACAGGGGGGAGTGCCCCAACTCCCCTATCGGCCCTACTCTGTGAGTGACAGGGGGGAGCTCCTCAACCCCCTGATCGGTCCTGCTCTGTGTGTGACAGGGTACGGAGCCACAACCCCCCTGATGGGCCCTGCTCTGTGCATGACAGGAGGCAGCACCCCAACCCCTTGATCGGTCCTGCTCTGTGCGTGACAGGGGGTGGCGCCGCAACTTCCCTATTGACCCTGCCTTGAGTGTGACGGGGGCGGTGCCCCAACCCCCCAATCGGCCGTACCCTGAGCGTGACTAGGGCTGGCATCGCATCCTCCAGATCCGCCCTGCTCTGTGCATGACAGGGGGCAGTGGCCCAACTGCCCAATCGGCCCTGCTCTGAGCCTGACCAGGGGCTGCACCTAGGGATTGGGCCTGCCCTCTGCCACCCGGGAGCAAGCCTAAGCCAGCAGGTCGTTATCTCCCGAGGGGTCCCAGACTGCGAGAGGGCACAGGCGGGGCTGAGGGACCCCCTTTCCCCCCCGAGTGCACAAATTTTTGTGCACCAGGCCTCTAGTTATTTTATAAATGAAGAAACCAAACTTTATAGAGGCCCAAGGCCATGCAACCAGTGTGAAATGAAGCAAACTTTTACCTAAAATCTACACTATTCGCCATCTTAAAAATCTGCAGTATCAACTGCAAGTTTACTCACCTTGAGATCATATACAGGATCCGTCCACAGACCATTGATGTATACCTTCTATCTTGAGAACCTTCTATCTGCATAAATTGTGCCCTCTACATAGCATGTTCTTCCCTCACACCCCAATTCACTGGCTAACTCCAGTTTAATCTTCAAGATTCTATACCTGTATCATATTCTCCAAGGTTTATTTTCTAAGTGGTCCTCCATGCCTCACATCCTAGTCTGGATTTGGATATTATTGTGTGCTCTCTCGGCATTATGTACATAATAAAAGAACTAACCCCATTGTACTGTAATTATCTGTTTGCTGGTCTAGAGTGTGAGTTCTTTGAGAGCAGAAACTGTGTCTTATTTATTTATCTCTGTACTCCCAGATATAATAAGTACCAGAGGACATGCTATAGAGTATATTCTCAGTAAATATTGAATGAGAGAGAGAACAAGAATGTGAGAGTGAAAGAAAATGGGAGAAAAAAAAGGAGATGGACAAATGGAAGGAAGAAAGGAGCACTGTTATGAAGAGAATTATATGTATTATATTAACATTTTAGTCATTCTTGTACATTCCATAACTAGAAATATTGTCACTGCATCATTTTAACATGAGTATGCTATGTTACCATTTACATGAACTAAATTGTTATAGAGGAATATTACAAGGAAAACAAATCATCATAGGCATTAAGGTCACAGGCAAAAAATAATTTTTTCCTCTCTAGTTTTGCTTCTTAAACATAATTTCAGCCATAAGATTATTTATATGTGCAAATGATAAATATAGTAAGTAAGTTTGTAGAAGGAAGGTGCTCAGCTCTGATGGTAATCTTGAAGAGGAAACCAGCCTTCAAGGTGCTCATAACCCAGTAAGGACAAAAGATGTACCCCAAAAGCCCAATATCTCTTTCAGTTGCAAAAAGAAATGCTGATGTTAACTAATGCGGTACCTATACCCTTCCACAACTAGAGTTGGAGTAAATAAACAACAAACTGCTTCTAGAGATTGCTGTTTCTTCTCTGTATGTTTTATTCTTTTGTTTTTTCAGTTTAGTTGATTGAAGTGAACACTGAGTCAAGAGTCACTGTCCAATCAAAAGTCTGAGTGTAATAGGCTTTGCACACTTTCATCATGATGACTTACAATAGATGAGCAGCTGGACAGGAATCGCTTAAGGAACACACAAAATGTCTTAACACCATATTTGGACAATCTGAACCTTATGTCCTAGCTGGAGGAAGTTAACATAAGTTGCCAAAGGTTAAAAAATAGGTTCTGGTTCAGTAAATCTCCACTCTATGTGCCAGCGAGGCTCCTTTTCTGCCCAGTTGAAGCTGGGATCTCTGGAGCTGAACATTCTTGTCCCTCTCCTCCTCCCACTTGGAAGGGGATGTAAACTAATATAACTCTCTCCACACATTTGCACTCATCCAGCATGCAGTACATGCAGGGCCATGAGCTTTGTGTAGATAGTCCATTATTCTTTGAATGAGAGGATGATGCTTCATGTCCACGGAACATGGGATTCTGACATTTAGCAACATACTCAGACCCTTCTTCACAAGGACAACAGCAGATATTTAATATGTTTTTGCTGGGAGCTCAGAGGAGAAATAATATACATAACAAATTAGATCACTCAAAACCATAATATAAAATTCACCCTGAACAATATGTACAGAATTCAGATTCAGTGCAATTTTAAAGGTCAGAATAAATTAGGAAAAAGCTCAGCAACTTTCCAAACAGCCAAGACACATAGGGTCACTGCCTATGTGTCAATCTCTTCCCTGAGGGAAACAGCCTCATTGTTGTTGTTCTTGTGTCAGACGGAGATGGCAATACCAAATGAGCAAGCAATGTTGCTAAACAGTAAGTCATATAGATAAATCAATAAAACTAAGGTTATGAAGCATTAAAAGGAATACTTATAAACACATTTTTAAACTGATAGTATTTATAAAAATGGAACTGTTTCAGTACCAATCATGTTTTATACACTACTTATTTAATGACAACAATAACCTTGTGAGGTAGATATAATTATTATCTACATTTTTACAATTAAAAATGAGGCTCAAACAGGTAATTTGTCCTATGTCACATAACCAGAAAAGGTAGCAGAGTTGGTCTGTTCAGTTCTGATGCTTTTGTGCTTTGATACTGCCTATATGATTCCATAGTACACTGATAAAGGGCAAGGACTCTGGGTTCAAGTACCAGTTCTGTTTCTGTACATGACTGTGGGAGTTATTTAGTGACTCTGTGCCTTAGGTTTTTGTTTTTGTTTGTTTTATTGTTACTGTTTGTTTTGTATTTATTTTAATAATAAAGGCCTGGTGCACAAAATTTGTGCTGAGGGGCGGGTCCCTCAGCCTGGCCTGCACCCTCTCGCAATCCAGGACTGCTGGCTCCTAACAGTTCTCCTGCCTGCCTACCTGATTGCCCCTAACCACTTTGCCTGCCTGCCTCATCACCCCTAATCCCTCTGCCTGGCTGCCTCATTGCCCTAACCACTCTACCTGCCTCATTGCCCCTAATTGCTCTCCTGCCTGCCTGATCGCCCCTAACTGCCTCTACCTCAGCCCCCGCAGTTCGTCCAGAAAGACGTCCAGAATGATATCCAGAAGGTCATTCGGCTGTCCAGTCTAGTTAGCATATTACACTTTTATTGTTATAGATTTAAAGCAAAATAAATAAAAGTTCCTACCTCATAGGGTAGTTCTGAAGATTAAATTAATATCAGTAGAGTAATTAAAAGAATAACTGGCACAAAATAAGCACTACATACACGCTTAACAAATAAACAACTATGCATACAGGGTTACAGTACCATAAAGTTAGAAGAGGTCATGAATCGTATCTAGCCAACTTTGCTGCTTCAGGAAAGATTCCACTTAACACCATCACAGAGCAAAAAATGCCACTCTGAAATAACCATGGGAGCAGTAATACTAGCACTTTCCCCAACATAATAGAGCATTTAAATACTGTCCCATGCAGGAAGTACTACCTCAGCTTGAACTTCAACTCCTCCCTTTATAATTTTTGCCCTTGGAAGAAACGGAAAACAAATGAGCATTGAAATGTGGAAAATGAAATTGCAGCAAAAAAATCTGTAATTCCATGAGGAAAGAAGAAGTGCTGAGTTCTTTTGTAGTGATGAAGACACAGGAATAGAAATAAAACCTTAGGTTCTACTCTTGGCTCTGCTTCTACCTAGCTATTGGAACTTAGGCTAATCACTTCACCCCCTTTGCTTCAGCAATATTATCTAGAAAATGAAAATACTAGATGAAAGATGCCATAAATCCATAATATTAAAATATCCTGATTGAAAATAACTTCGTCAAGGTCCTACCAAGTGAATGTCAAAGTTAGTACTCAAACCCATAACTCCTGACCCCAAGACTCTTACCACTACATCTTTTAGTTTTCATCAAAACATCTTCTCTAACTCTCATCTTCTGGCTCTTCATCATCACTAACTTTCAGCCAGGCCATGGTAGATTGATGCATTGTTCCCAAATCTTCCCCCCTCCATGTATACATCTGCATTATCATGTAACTCTTCAGTTCCTACCATAAGAAGCAGAAATTATTTTACTTCCTAACCAATATTAGGCTTGGCCATGTGACTTGTTTTGGCCAATGAAATTTGTGAGAAAGTGATGGTGTGCCAGTTTTGAAAAGACCTCACATTTCTGAGATAACCCCCATGTACTTCTGCAATCATCATGAGAATAATATGTCCCAGAAGCCCCCTGATCTTTGAAAAATATAGATACATGGAGAACACCTAAATAAAAGCTGTGTCCAAAGCCAAGCCATTCAAACTTAATTGAGGTCAAGAAAGCTACTCTAGAGAACCAAGATGGCGGCATAGGTAAATGCCTATACTTGCTGCCGACCACAACCACATCAAAATTAAAACTAAAATACAGAACAACTATCATCCAGATCTGCAGGAAAGCTGGCTGAATGGAAGTTCTACAACTAGTGAGGTAAAGAAGAAAGCACATTGATACTGGTAGGAGGTGCGGAGACGCAGAACGAGCTGGTCCAGTATCCTAATGTGCCGCTTCTTTAATCAGGAGGGAGATCGCCTCTGCAATGGCCACTTGGTGGAACAAGGAGTCCCAGCCCCACATCAGACTCCCAGTCCAGGGTCCCAGAGCTGGGGAAAGAAGTCCCTATGGGCAGTAATAACTATGGACTGTAAGAACCAGTGCAGAATGGGGCTGAGTGACTCACAGGCTGCTGGAGAACCAGCTGCTCCTCTTAAAATACTGGCACCTCGAACTGAATTTACAAGCTCCCAGTTGCTCTGAGTTCCAGTGCCAGGCAAGGCTCGGGGACACATACGGGGTGAAACTGGGCTGTCTGGCATCAGGGCAGGAACTCGGGGTGGCTTTCTTCCAGAAGGAGGTGCTGGCAGCATTATTCCCGAGCCAGGACCTCCCAGGTGCAGGGTTGACTGGCAGCCATTTGTTTACTCCACTCTGGTGATTCCCTGAGAGCCCACTTCATCCACTTTACAACCCCACCCAAGCTGGGCGCAGCGGCTTTTGCATATGAATAGTCTGTCCTTTCTCAGGCTAAAATTCTGTTAAACAAGCTGCAGCTGGGTCAGGGAGCACCAAGCCTATCAATAAAAGGCCCAAGGTCTGCACCAGCACCAGCCTCCCTTGCTTCACAGCTGGGCCTCATCTAGGCACTTCCAAACTTGACAAAAAGAGGAGGAATCTGCAGATCTCTCTATAGCTCCTGGTAAATGTCCCCCATGCAATGGCTGAATTTGCACCTCCCAGGAGAACCAAGAACCAGTGTACCCAGTAGTCAGTGTGAGACCATACCAGATTACAACTCTTAACGTCCAAAGTGACACACTCGAGGGGCAGGCTTAGTGTGCACCAAACCCCACTGAAGCAAGTCCTGCTCCGTAAGGGTGTCTCCTGCACAGCAGCTCTCCCACTGTAGTCGCAGCTGCTCCCACTGTAGTCGCAGCTGGTCCTCACAGCCAGTTGGGCTGGAGGTCAATTCCTCCCAGTGACACCAACAGCAATCCAGGCCTAACTACAAGAAAATTGCACACAGCCCACGAAGGGGTGCACAAGAGTGTCCACCTCAGGTGATTGGGGAGGCTGAGCCACTGGGCCCTATAGGACACATACTACACAAGGCCACTCTATCAACTCAAGGAGACTTAGCAGCTACCCAATATATAGAAACAAACACGGGGAAGTGGTCAAAATGCAAAGACAAAGAAACATGTCACAAATGAAAGATCAGAAGAACTCTCCAAATGAAATGAAATCAAGCACACTACTGGATACAGAGTTCAAACAAATGGCTATAAGGTTGCTAAAGGATCTTAATGAGAGCTTCAAGGGATCTATGAGAGTATCAAGGGACTTTGTGAGCCTTTCAAGGATCTTAGTGAGAATTTCAAAGACATGAAAAAGGACCTGCCAAAACCGGTTTGGCTCAGTGGATAGAGCGTCGACCTGCGGACTGAAAGGTCCCAGGTTCGATTCCGGTCAAGGGCATGTATCTGGGTTGCAGGCACATCCCCAGTGGGAGATGTGCAGGAGGCAGCTGATCGATGTCTCTCTCTCATCGATGTTTCTAACTCTCTATCTCTCTCCCTTCCTCTCTGTAAAAAATCAATAAAATATATTAAAAAAAAAAAAAGAAAGAAAAAGGACCAGCCACAAATTAAGCATACACTAACTGAAATAAAGAATAATTTACAGCATTCACCAGTAGAGTAGAGGATTCCGAGGATCAAATCAATGATTTGGAATATGAGGAAGCAGAAAACACCCAAACAGAAGAGCAAAAAAAAAAAAAAATAAAAGATATAAAAAATATGAAGATAGTGTAAGGAGACTCTGGGACAACTTCAAGTGTACCAGCATTTACATTATGGGAATGCCAGAAGGAGAAAAGAGATAGATAGCTATTGTGCCGGGGTTCTTGCTCCAGCATCTAGATGGGTTCAGCAAGCTGGAAAAGTGCTGTGTGTAACTTAATAAAGAGTCCAGAGATGAAGCATAATTTTGAAAGGCATTATAGGGAGTCAGAGGAGCCTAGCTAAAGAATCTAAATCTCCTCCTCTCAGGACCCCATGTTTTTTATTAACACAAATTGTCCTGAGGTGAGGTGGAGATATACACTTCAAAGGGTCAGGTTTCCTATACACAAGCATTGTCAGAATGGGAGAATATGCCTATGGCTGTTCAGGTGTTTGGCCAGTAGGAGGCAATAACATGTAGATTAAGATGCCCTGAGTTGTCTGGCAGCAAGCAATCATCCCTTTTCAGGTTTGGGGAAATGCCCTTTAGCCACTCCAGATTCAGTCCTGCTGTCATGCTGGAGTTGGCTTCCGGCATTATTGGAAACCAATCTGAAGAAATAATAACAGAAAACTTCCCCTGCCTGGTGAAAGAAATAGACTTACAAGTACAGGAAATGCAGAGAACCCCAAACAAAAGGAATCCAAAGAGGACCACACCTAGCACAAAAAACCACTCTGTCAACACAGGGAAGCAGCCAAAATGTGGAGACAAAGAAATATGTCACAAATGAAAGAAATGGAAGAAAGCAAACTACTGAATATAGAGTTCTAAACCATGATTATAAGGTTACTCAAGAATATTATAGAAACCTCTGAGGAACTTAGTGAGACTTTCAAGGATCTTTGTGAGAATGCCAAAAAAATGACAAAGGACCAGTCAGAAATTGAGCATACACTGACTGAAATAAAGAATAATATAGAGAAATTCAACAGTAGATTAGAGTATCCCATGAATCAAATTAATGATTTGAAATACGAGGAAGCAAAAAACACCTAATGAGAAGAGCAAAAATAAAAAAGAATCCAAAAATATGAAGATAGTGTAAGAAGCCTCTGGGACAACTTCAAGTGTACCAACATCCAAATTATGGGGGTGCAAGAAGAAGAAAGAGAGCAAGATACTGAAAACCTATTTGAAGAAATAATGACAGAAAACTTCTCCTACCTGGTGAAAGAAATAGACTTACAAATCCAGGAAGTACAGAGAATCCCAAACAAGAGGAATCCAAAGAGGACCACACCAAGACACATCATAATTAAAATGCAAAGGGCAAAAGACAAAGAGAATCTTAAAAGCAGCAAGAGAAAAACTGTTAGTTACCTACAAGGGAGTGCCCATACGACTGTCAGCTGATTTCCCCACAAAAATTATACAGGCCAGAAGGGAGTGGCAAGAAATATTCAAAGTGATGAATAGCAAGAACCTACAACCAAGAATACTTTACCCAGAGAAGTTATTTAGAATTGAATGTCAGATGAAGAGCTTCACAGACAAGAAAAAGCTAAAGGACTTCATCACCACCAAACCAGTATTATATGAAATGCTGAAGGGTATTCTTTAAGAAGAGGAAGAAGAAGAGAAAGATAAGGATAAAAAATATGAACAACAAAGTGACAACAAATACATACCTATCAAGTGAATCTAAAAATCAAATGAATAAAAAATCTGATTAACAGAATAAACCAGTGAATGGAATAGAATCCGGAGCATGGATGAAAACATAACAACCCAAAATCTATGGGAAAACAGTGAAAGCAGTCCTGAGAGGGAAGATTATAAGCCTACTTTAAAAGCCAAGAAAAAAATGGTAATAAATCATCTAACTCTACAATGTAAAGAATTAGAAAGAGAGCAACAAGAAAATCCCAGAGTGAGCAGAAGGAAGGAGAAAACAAAATCAGACCTGAATTGAATGACATAGAAACAAACAAACAAACAAACAAATAAACAAAAACAATACAAAAGATTAATGAAACCAAGAGCTGGTTATTTGAAAGGATAAATAAGATTGATGAACCTCTAGCCAGGGTCACCAAGAAGCAGAGAGAGAGGACCCAAATGAACAAAATCAGAAATGAAAAAGGCAAAATAACAAAAGACCCCACAGAAATACAAAGGATTGTTAAAAAATACTATGAACAACTCTATTCCAACAAACTAGACAACCTAGATCAAATGTGCATATTTCTAGAAAAACACAACCTTCCAAAACTCAATCAGGAAGAATCTAAAAATGTCAATAGGCCAATAACTATGGAAGAAATTGAAGCAGTCAGCAAAAAGCTTCCAGCAAACAAAAGCCAAGGGCTAGATGGCTTCACAGGGGAGTTTTACCAAACATTAAAAGAAGAACTAAAAACAATCATCCTGAGAATATTCCAAAACTTCACAAGGATAGAACCCTTCCAAGCTCATTCTATGAAGCCAGCACTACCCTAATACCAAAACCAGATAAAGACAACACAATGAAAGAGAACTACAGGCTAATATTCCTCATGAACATAGATGCCAAAATCCTCAACAAAATTCTAGCAAATCAAATCCAGCATTACATCAGAAAGATCATACACCATGACCAAACAGGATTTATCCCGGGGATACAAGGATGATACAATATCCACAAATCAATAAATGTGATACATCACATAAAGAAATTGAGAGATAAAAATCACATAGTCACATCAATTGAGGCAGAAAAAGCATTTGACAAAATCCAACACCTTTTCTTGATAAAAGCTCTCAGCAAGGCGGGAATAGAAGGATCATACCTCAAAATAATAAAAGCCTTATATGACAAACCCACAACCAACATCATACTCAATGGGCAAAAACTAAAATTATTTCCCCTAAAAACTGGAATGAGACAGGGATGCCCAATTTCACCACTCCTGTTCAACATACGACTGGAAGTGCTAGCCATAGCAATTAGAAAAGAAGAAGAAATAAAAAGTATCCAAATTGGAAAAGAACACATGAAACTGTCATTTGTCAAAGATGACATGATACTGTACATAGAAAACCCAAAGACTCCAACAAAAAAATTATTACACTTAATAACTGAATTCGGCAATGTAGCAGGATACAAAATTAACACCAACAAATCTATGGCATTTTTATACACAAATAGTGAACTTACAAAAAGACAGTTTAAAAAAATCCCATTTAACAACGCACCAAAAAAAGTAAGATACCTAGAAATAAACGTAACTAAGGAGGTAAAAGATCTGTACTTGGAAAACTACAGGACCCTGAAAAAAGAGACAACGATGACATAAATAGATGGAAGAACATACCGTGTTCATGGATTGGTAGACTAAACATCATTAAAATAACCTTACTAGCCAAAACAATCTATAGATTCAATGCACTTTCATTAAATTACCAACAGCATATTTCAAAGATCTAGAAAAATCTCTCCAAAAACTCATCTGGAATAAAAAAAGACCCCAAATAGCTGCAACAATCCTGAAATAGAAGAACAAAGTAGGAGGGATCTCAATAACAGATATCAAGCTGTATGACAAAGCCACGGTTCTCAAAACTGCCTGGTACTGGCACAAGAACAGACATATAGACCAATGGAATAGAATAGAGAACCCAGAAATCAACCCAAACCACTATGCTCAATTACTATTTGATAAAGGAGGCAAGAGCATACAATGGAGTCAAGACAGTCTCTTCAATAAATGGTATTGGGAAACTTGGATAAATACATGCAAAAAAAAAAATGAAACAAACCACCACTTACACCATACACAAAAATAAACTCAAAATGGATAAAGGACTTGAACATAAGACAGGAAACCATAAAAATACTAGAGGAATCCACAGGCAGCAAAATCTCAGACATATGCTGAAGAAATTTCTTCACTGATACTGCTCCTAGGGCAATGGGAACTAAAGAGAGAATAATCAAATGGTACTACATCAAAACAAAAAGCTTCTGTACAGCAAAAAAAAACCATAAACAAATGAACAAGAAAGCCCACTGCATGGGAGAAAATATTTGCCAATGTTATCACCAATAACGGTTTAATCTGGAACATTTACAGGGAACTCATACAATTTAACAAAAGAAAGATAAACAACCCAATCAAAAAATTAGCAATGGACCTAAATAGATATTTTTTGAAGGAGGACATTTTGAAGGCTAAGAGGCATATGAAAACATGCTCAAAGTCACTAATCATCTGAGAGATGCAAATCAAAATGACAATGCGATACCATCTCACACCAGTCAGCAAATCAACAAAGGACAAGGGCTGCAGAGGATGCAGAGAAAAACGAAGCCTCATTCACTGATGGTGGGAATGCAGATTGGTGCAGCCACTGTGGAGAACATTATGGAGTTTCCTCAAAAAACTAAAAATGGAACTTCCATTTGACCCAGTGATCCCACTTCTAGGAATATATCCCAAGAAACTAGAAACACCAATCAGAAAGGATATATGCACCCCTATGTTCATAGCAGCACAACTTACTAAAGCTAAGATTTGGAAACAGCAAATCTTAATAAACCTTAAAAAGTGTCCATCAGGAGATGAGTGAACTAAAAAACTGTGGTACATCTACACAATGGAATTCTATGCTGCTATAAAAAAAGAAGGAATTCTTACTATTTGCAACAGCATGGATGCAATTGGACAGCATTATGTGAAGCAAAATAAGCCAGTCAGCAAAAGAGAAATATCACAGGATCTCACTCATTTCTGGAATATAATGAACAACATCAACTGATGAAGAAAACAGTTCCAGAGACAGAGAACTATCAATCAGACTGTCAAACCTAAGAAGAAAGGTAGGGGAGGGTGGGGGTAAGGGGGAGAGATCAATCAAAGAACTTTTATGCATGCCTATAAGCCTAACCAATGGACACAGACACCAGCGGGGTAAGGGGGAATAATGACACATATGTAATACCTTCATCAATAAAGAAAGAACAACTATAAATAATAATAATCCTATCTAATAATAGACAAATATTGAAATTAACCGTACCTCCGCTACGCTTCCCATTGGCTAATGAGCGAGATATGCAAATTAACTGCCAAGAAAGATGGTGGTTAACTGCCAACAAAGATGGCGTTTAATTTGCATACATAGGCACAATGCTGGTAGGCGAAAGGGGAAGGACGGAAGAAGCTGCCTGCCACTGACGGTGATCAGAAACCCAGGCGGCAGCCAAGAGCCGGGAGGCAGGGCAAAGGTGGCCCCCAGGGCCCTGCCTTTGCCCTGCCCCCCGGCCCATGATCGGAGAACTGGGAGAACCGGGCCGCCTTTGCCCGCCCTCTGCCAGTGATCGGAGAAGCCAGGCAATTGGGTCTCCTGCAGCGATGCAGGCTGGGACCCAGGAGGCACAGCAGCCATTCTTGCCTTTCGGACCGGGAACCGCCCATCAGTGGGTCTTGGGCTACAAGGCAAGGCCCGCCCCCAGAAGGCCCAGCAGCAGGTCTTGCCTTGCGGCCCGGGAACCGCCCATCAGTGGGTCTGGGGCTGCAAGGCAAGGCCCGCTCCCAGAAGGCCCAGCTACTTTAAAAATAGAACGATCTCCTTTTGAACCAATCTGTTTAGATTCAGGATTAGTAAAACAGTATGGAACTAATGAAATACAGTGATAGGAATTAGGAAGTGTGACACTGATGGTTTGGGGCATGTGAAGGGTGAGGGACAGAAGGGTACACACGGTCTTCCCTTCAGTTCTGCTGGAGAGATGAGCTCTGAGGGCCGGAGCTGCTCCATGCCCAGAGGAGGTGGGTGTGGTCAGTGGCTCTGTTACAGAACTTCTTGCCAAGCAGAGACCTTACCTGACCCACAGGAACCTTTTTACTCCAGAAAACAGAAACAGCCAGTTTCCAATGGGCATGGGAAAACCAGTGTCCCCTCCTGTGCACGGCATCTTGATGGGGTGACAGGGGAGGTAGGCGAGGGGAGCAGTGCAGAGTTGTTAGGCAGCTGGAGTGGGAGTGGAAAGGCCATGAAATGTCCACAGTCCTGGCTGTGCCCATGGCCTGGGCTGCTCCTCCAGGCCCTGGCTGAGGGATTAGGGCTGATTCTCTCGGGAAGGGAATATTCCATGGGTGAAAGATTTACAGGCTCAGGGTGGGCCGTGTGTTAGTTTGGGGCAAATCCCTCAGCATTCCTGCTGCCAAGCCCTCAAAGGAATGAGGCAGAGGTACTCCTCACCCCCAAGACCCCTTCGTGGACATTTTAGCATCTACGTGATTTTTAATCCCTTCAGGGAGACGTTCTATCCTGCAGTCCCATCCCACCCCACTGTTGCTGTTTTTTTGCCAGCTGGGTCGAGCATCAAGGGGAAGGGGGGTTAATACTCACTGAAAGACTACTGATTCTACCGGGAAACCAACCTATTTACTGTACTGTTGTAAATATCATACCCTTTATATCCTGTATATTGGCTTCTTTGAAATTAAGTGAAATGTCTTAGAAAAAAAGGCAAGGCAGGGCAGAACCCAGAAGACCCAGAAGCCGCCTGATATGGTAGTAACTCTATCAGTAAGCACTCTGAAAGTCAGTGGCATAAATGCACCAATTAAAGGACAGATTACGAGGGTGAATCAAAAACAAAACCCACTTTAAATATAAAGACACATATAGATTAAAAGTAAAGGAATTAAGCTGCATCCTGTTTTGCTCAGTGGATAGAGCATTAGCCCGTGGACTGAAGGGTCCCAGGTTCAATTCCAGTCAAGGGCATGTACCTCAGTTGCTGGCTGGATCCCCAATCCCTATCAAAGCATGTGCAGGAGGCAACCAATCAATGTGTCTCTCCCTTTCCCTTCACTCTCTCTAAAATTCAATGGAAAAATATCCTTGGGTGAAGATTAACAAAACAAAGTAAATGGGTTAAGTAACATTAAAGAGATTATAAGAAAAATATATTCCAAATTCTGTTAGGTGTATAATGGTTATGTTTAAATTATTAACACCTAAGAAATTGGGTGAAGGGTACATATAATATGCTGTAGTATTTTATAGTTTTTTTACATGTATGAGATTATTTCAAATTAAAATATTAAAACATTAAAAATTAATAAAATATTAATTGAAATGTATCTGCATTACATGAAAAATCTCCTAATTGCTTCTAGCGTAATTTATTAAATTGTGCTAAACTTTACAAGGGTTCAATTAAAAAATATCTTAATTCTAAATGATATCATAGAAAATATATAATAGTGCAGTTATAAGCACTAATCTGAAAATAAAAATTTAAAGAAGTGAATTTAAGGTAGGGATTAGCCGAAGAAAATATATGCACAACCCATGGACACAGACAACAGGATGGTGATGGCCAGAGAGAAGTGGGGGGCAAGAGCTGGGTAGAGGGGGCTAAAGGGGGGAAATAGGGACATCTACACTAATAAAAGAGAAACATGGTAATTAGCGTACGACCGCTACCCTTCCCATTGGCTAATCAGCATGTCCTTATGCAAATTAACTGTCAGCCAAGATGGCGGCTGGCAGCCATGCACTGAAGCGAGCAGGGAGGCTTGCTTGCTCCAGTGACGGCGAATTCCAACGTTCCCCGCCTGCCGCT
>NW_005871052.1:16461777-16472444 GCF_000147115.1 Myotis lucifugus | reverse complement strand
GCTGTGGGTGATAGAGGGTGGCGCCCCAACCCCTTTCCACGGGCCTTGCTCTGTGTGTGACAGGTTAGAGCCATAACCTCCCAATTGGCCCTGCCCTGAGTGTGACAGGGTGCAGTGCCCCAACCCCCTGATCTGCCCTGCTCTGTGTGTGACAAGGGGCGGTGCCCCAGCTCCCCTATCGGCCCTACTCTGTGAGTGACAGGGGGTAGCTCCTCAACCCCCTGATCGGCCCTGCTCTGTGCATGACAGGGGGGAGCTCTCCAACCCCCTGATCGACCCTGCTCTGTGTGTGCCAGGGTACGGAGCCCCAACCCCCCTGATGGGCCCTGCTCTGTGAGTGACAGGGGGCAGAGCCCCAACCCCCTGATCGGCCCTGCTCTGTGTGTGACAGGGGGTGGTCCCGCAACCTCCCCATTGACCCTGCCTTGAGTGTGACAGGGGGCGGTGTCCCAACCCCCCAATCGGCCCTACCCTGAGCGTGACTGAGGGTGGCATCGCAACCTCCCGATCCGCCCTGCTCTGTTCATGACAGGGGGCGGCGCCCCAACTCCCCAATCGGCCCTGCTCTGAGCCTGACCAGGGGCTGCACCTAGGGATTGGGCCTGTCCTCTGCCACCCGGGAGCAGGCCTAAGCCAGCAGGTCGTTATCTCCCGAGGGGTCCCAGACTGCGAGAGGGCACAGGCCGGGCTGGGGGACCCCCCCCCCCCGAGTGCACAAATTCTTGTGCACCGGGCCTCTAGTCCTATATAATAATAATAAAAGGCTAATATGCACATTGACTGAATGGCAGAATGATGGGTTGCTGTGATGTGCACTGGCCACCAGGGGGCAGACGCTCAATGCAGGAGGTCAGTGCACTTCCATACAGGGAGTGCCGCTCAGCCAGAAGCTGGCTCATGGCTGGCCAGCGTAGTGGTGGTGGCAGGAGCCTTTCCTACCTCCCTGGCAGCACTAAGAATGTCCAACTAACAGTTTATACCCGATCCCTTGGGGGCCTAAGCCTTTCTCGGACATCTCCCAAAGGCTCCCTGGCTGCCAGAAGGATGTCTGACTGCAAGCTTAGGCCTGATCCCCCGGGGAGTGGGCCTAAGTCGACAGGTGGACAGCCCCCAAGGGGTGCTGGACTGTGAATGGGCGCAGGCCAGGCTGAGGGACCCCCCCCCCACCGAGTGCACAAATTTTTGTGCACCAGGCCTCTAGTAATAATAATAATACCCTTAAGTGTAAATGGACTAAATGGTAAAGGGTTTCCCAAAATTCACACAAGATTTGAATTTTACGCCATTTGTGCCATAAAGTGTTGCCAACGAAAAAAAAAGATAGCGTGACAGCTGACAGTTCAGGGTTATTAAAAATGGAGCGCTACATGAAAGAACAATGCGTTTTCATTGTTGAGCAATATTTTTAAAACAATGAAGGTTTGGCATCTACAGTTCGCAATTTTCGTGCAAAATATGTTCGGAATAGTGACTTAACTTCATCAATTGTGAAGAGATTAATTTAAAAATTTAGGAAGACTGGATCAATTAGTGATCTTAAACACTCTGGCCGTCCTTCAACAAGTCGTTCAACACAAAACATCGAAGCAGTTCATGAGAGTGTTGCTGAGAGTCCAGGGACATCAATTCGGCACTGTGGTCAAGAATTGGACATTTCGAGAAGCCGTGGAGGCCACGTACCCGATATGCTATTCCATACATAACCCTAGACTGTATACTTTATGAATCAATAAAAAATTTACAATTTTTAATTATAAGCCTGTGTTTTCTATCAAAATTACTTATTGCGTGAATTTTGGGACAACCTTTACAATCAAATGACAGAGAGTGGCTGAATGGATAACAAAACATGACCCAAAAGTATGCTGTCTACAAGAGACCCGCCTCAGAAAAAGGGACTGACACAGAATGAAAGTGAGGTGATGGAAAAATATTTTTCAGGCAAACTGAAATGATAAAAAAGCTGGGGGTCACAATACTTATATCGGACAAAATAGTCCTTGAAGTAAAGTCCATAAGAAGAAACAAGGAAGGCCACTTCATATTACTAAAGGGATCGATAGAACGAGAGGATATAACTCTGGTAAACATATATGAACCCAATGCAGGAACACCAAAATACATTAAAAAAAAAAAAAAACTACTGGAAGATATCAAGGGAGAGACTGAAAGCAATACAATTATAGTGGGGGATTTTAATTCCCTACTGACATGACTAGATAAATCCTCTAGACAAAAAATCCACAAAGAAACAGCTATCCTAAACGACTCCCAAGATCAGGTGGACTTAATCAACATTTTCAGAACATTTCACCCAAAAGCTACAGAATATACATTCTTCTCAAGTGTTCATGGGACATTTTCAGATAGACCACATATTGGGACACAGGCAAATTCTCTTCAAATGTCCTAAATTATATCAAGTATCCTCTTAGAACACAATGGCATAATATTAGAAATAAACTACAATAAAATACAATAAAAACAATCAAAAAAATTAAACACTTGGATAAAATGCTATTAAACAATGATTGGGTTATCAAAGAAGAAATTAAAAACATCCTGAAAAAAATGACAATTAAAACACAACAATACAAAATCTATGGGACACATTGAGAGCAATCCTGAGAGCAAAGTTCATACCCCCACCAAAAAAAAAAACAAAAAAAAAACACAGAAAAACTGGTAATAAATTATCTAACCATACAACTTAAAAAATCAGAAAGAGAGCAATAAGAAAACCTCAGAGTGAGCAGAAGGAAGGAGATACGAAAGATCTGAGCAGAAATAAATGAAATACAGACCCCAAAAAAATACAAAAGATCAATAAAACCAAGAGTTGGTCCTTTGCAAGGACAAACAAGATTAATGAACCTCTAGCCAGGCTCACCAAGAAGCAAAGAGAGAAGACCCAAATACTAGTAAACAAAATCAGAAATGAAAGAGGCGAAATAACAACAGCACCCACAGAAATAAAAGGATTGTAAAAAAAAAATACTATGAACAACTCTATTCCAACAAAATTGTCAACCTAGAAGATATGAACATATTCCTTGAAAAATATGACCTTCCAAGACTCAATCAGGAAGAAAAAAAATTAAGATACCTAGAAAAAAACTTAACTAAGGAGGTAAAAGACCTATACTAGGAAAACTACAGGACATTCAAAAAAAAGATAGAGAAAGATATAAACAAATGGAAGAATATACCGTGTTCATGAACTGGTAGAATCAACATCATTAAAATGACCATACTACCCCAAAAAATATAGATTTAATGCATTCCCCATAAAAATACTAATGGCATATTTTACAAACCTAAAAACTCTCCAAAAATTCATATCAAATAAAAAAAGACCCCGAATATTCACAGTAATCTTGAAAAAGAACAAATTTGTAGGGATCACAATACCAGATATCAAGCTGTATTACAAAGCAAATGTTCTCAAAACTGCCTGGTACTAGCACAAGAATAGACATATAGACCAGTGGAACAGAACAGAGAATCCAGAGATTGACCCGACACATTATGCTCAATTAATATTTGACAAAGGGGATACAATGGAGTCAAGACAGTTTCTTCAATAAATGGTGTTGGACAAACTGGACAGATACTTGCAAAAAAATGAAACTAGACCACCAACTTACACCATACACAAAAATAAACTCAAAATGGATAAAGGATTTAAACGTAACATGAGAATCCATAAAAAATCTTAGAAGAAGCCATAGGCAGCAAAATAGCATACATTTGTCTTAGCAATATCTTTATCAATACAGCCCCTAAGGCAATGGAAAAAGAGAAAATAAACAAATGGGACTACATCAAAATAAAAAGCTTCTGCACAGCAAAAGAAACCATCAACAAAACAACAAGAAAGCCCACTGCATGGGAGAGCATATTTGCCAATTCTATTTCAGATAAGGTTTTAATCTCCAAAATTTACAGGGAACTCATACAAGTTAAAAAGAAAAGAAAAAGAAGAAGATGAACAATCCAATCAAAAAATGGGCAAAGAAACTAAGAAGACACTTTTCAAAAAAAGACATACAGAAGGCCGAGAGACATGAAAACATGCTCGAAGTCACTAATCATCCTGGAGATACAAATCAAAACAACAATGAGGTACCATCTCACACCTGTCAGAATGGGGATCATCAAAAAATCAACAAATCAACAAACGAGAAGTGGTGGCAAGGATGTGGTGAAATGGAAACCCTCTTGCACTGCTGGTGAGCATGTAGACTGGTGCAGCCAATGTTAAAAATATTATAGATTTCCTCAAAAAGTTAAAAATTGAATTCCCATTTGACCAGTAATCCCACTTGTAGGACTATGTCCCAAGAAACCAGAAACAGCAATCAGAAAGGATATATGCACCCCTATATCATAGCAGCACAATTTACATTAGCTAATATTTGCAAGTAGCCTAAGTGCCCATTAGCAGATGAGTGCATTAAAAAACTGGTACATCTACACAATGGAATACTACACTGCTATAAAAAAGGAACTTTTACCATTTGCAACAGCATGGATGAAATTGGAGAGCATTATGCTAAGTGAAATAAGCCAGTCAGAGAAAGATAAATATCACATGATCTCATTCATATGTGGGATATAATGATCAACATAATCTGATGAACAAAAATGGATCCAGAGACAAGGTGACACTGAGCAGACCATCCAATCACAGGGAGATGACAGGGAATAGGGGGTTAGAGATCAACCAAAGGACTTCTATGCATGCATATTAGTATGTTCAATGGGCACAGACACTCGCACAGTGATGACTTGCCTTCAGGGGTGGGAGTGGCCAGGGGGGCAGGGAGTTAATCGGGGAAAAAAGGATACATGTGATACTTTCAACAATAAAAAAAAATGGGCAAAGGACATAAATAGAAACTTTTCAAAAGAGGACATGGAGAAGGCCAAGAAACATATGAAAAGTTACTAATCATTCAAGAGTTGCAAATTAAAACAATAATGAGGTGCCATCTCACATATGGCTATCATCAATAAATCAAAAATCCACAAGTGCTGGGGAGGATTTGCAGAAAAAGGAACCCTCGTGTACTTCTGGTGGGAATGCAGACTGGTGTAGCCACTGTGTAAAACAGTATGAGAAGAAAAAAAAATGGTGGCAGAGTAAGTGGATATTGCACAGACAAGCTCCCAGGATAAATTTCTTATCTCTGCTTCATTTAACTCTTCTTCTGGAGAATTCCGTAGTTCTTTCATTTGGGGGTTGTTTCTTTGTCTCTTCATTTTGGCTTTCTATTTGGGTTTGGCATTTCAATGAAAAACAGAAAATCTTCCTGAATAATCAATGGAAAACTCGCAGGAGAGAACCGTAACACCTGAGGACCGAAAATGAAGACCACATAGAGACTGATAGGAAGGGCAGAGGCGTAAAAGCCATGGATGGGCACCCAAAGACAGCAACTGAAGTCCCAGAGAGATATATCATTTGTGGGGAGGTGCCACTGAGAACTATGGGATCTAATCCACAAGCTGGGCTCCCCAGCAGAGAGCATCAAAACTGAGGAGGGTACCCACATAACATCTACCTGTGAAAAGCAGTGGGTTGCTGTCTGCCAGGGAATGGCAGCTAAAAGTTCAGGCACCCTCTTGAAGGGCCAATGCACAAAAATTCCCTGTGGAACCACCCACATTGTGCTCTGGCCGAAGGAGGGTAAAATGTACTGGGGCTATAAGAGGGGGATAGAGCTCAGAAGGCAAACAGCCCAATTTTCCTGGGCTAAGTCAATCCCTCACCCAGCAGAGGATATTGATTTGACATAGACCAGTGATGGCGAACCTATGACACACGTGTCAGAGGTGACACGTGAACTCATTTTTTTGGTTGATTTTTCGTTGTTAAATGGCATTTAAATATATAAAATAAATATCAAAAATATAAATCTTTGTTTTACTATGGTTGCAAATATCAAAAAATTTCTATATGTGACACGGCACCAGAGTTAAGTTAGGGTTTTTCAAAATGCTGACACACCGAGCTCAAAAGGTTCGCCATCACTGACATAGACATTTGCCTTGCCTGGGGGCAATATAGTGGACACATCCTATTGAAAAACACCTTGCCCTGAGGCCACTTAAGAGATTAAAAGTAACAATTAGCATCTAGGTAGAGGCAACTGCCCCACCCTGTTTAAAAATAATCTTGCCATACCTGAGGACAATTGCCTGGGGGGCAATTCAAGTCTGCATCCTATTATCACTAGGTAGGCAGAGGCAACATCTGGAGGCTTTGAGCCTTTGCCTGACCTAATTATTCAGAAACAGCCTTTAACACTGTCCCTCACTAGAGATTGAGATGTGTAGAGGATCTACCTAATACATAGTCACAAACCCAAATACAAAGCCAAAATGAGGAGACAAAGAAATAACCCCCAAATGAAAGAACTACAGAATTCTCCAGAAGAAGAGTTAAATGAAGCAGAGATAATAAATTTATCTGAAACAGAGTTCAGAGTAATGATAATAAAAATTCTCAACACCATGAAAAAAGATATAGTAACTATGAAAAAAGAACAGTGTGAGATAAAGAATCACATAAAACAAATAAAGAACACATTGGAAGAAATACACAGCTGGTTATGAGGTAAGCTGAGGATCGAATCAGAGAATTAGAAGACAGAGCTGATAATGTCACTCAATCAGAAAACCAAAAAGGAAAAACAATTAAAAAACAGGAGGACAGCTTAAGGGAGCTGTGGGACAATGGAAAATGTGAAAATATTAGAATAACACGTGTGCCAGAAGAGGCAGAAAGGGAGAAAGGCATAGAGAAGGTGTTTGAAGAAATAATGGCAGAAAACTTCCCTAACCTGGTAAAGGAAAAAGTCACACAAGTTCAGGAGGCACAAAGAACCCCAAACAAGAAGAACCCAAACAGGCCCACACACAGACACATCATAATTAAAATGCCAAAAATTAAAGACAAAGAATCTTAAAAGCAGCAAGAGAAAAGAAAACTGTTATCTACAATGGAGTTCCCATAAGGCTGACACCTGATTTCTCATCAGAAACTCAACAGGCCAGAAGGGAATGGCATGAAGTACTTAAGGTAATGGAAAGCAAGCATCTGAGACCAAGATAACCATATCCAGCAAGGCTATCATTCAAAATAGACGATCAAATAAAGAGCTTCCCAGACCTCCCCCCAAAAAAAGGCTAAAGGAGTACATCACCACCAAGCCAGCATTACAAGAAATGCTAAAGGGATTGCTGTAATGAAAAAAAGAAACAGAGAGAGAAACTAAGCCATAATTAACCCACTATACACCATAAGCGTCTGTAGACACAAGTGGCAGACCTTCCCAACACACCACGCGTGTCTATCAAAATAAAAATGTATTCCCTAAGTGGCAGCCCTGACCAACTTTAAAATCATTTTTCCTGAGAATTTTCAGCTGAAAATATTGAAGAACTAGAGGCCCGGTGTACAAAAATGTGTGCACTCGGGGGGTCCCTCAGCCCAGCCTATGCCCTCTTGCAGTGTGGGACCCCTCGGAGGATGTCCACCCCAGTGGGGACCCTCACCCCATGGAGGTTTGGCCAGCCTGGGTGAGGGGCTGAGGGCCGTTTTCAGGCTGGCCAAGCACCCTGGTGACATAAGCTCCCAGCCTCTCCTTTTTTTCTTTTTTCTTTTTTTATTCTGGGATTTATTTACCTTCTATAATTGAAACTGTTGCCTTTAGCGGAGGCCTACGGAAAGCTTGGCTTCCTCCATCGCCAGGGGCAACCTACTCCTGCTCGCTCAAGCTCCAGCTCCGTAGTCACGGCTGGCTGAAAGCAGGAATCTGGGGATTGTTTACCTTCTATAATTTAAACTTTGTTGCTTTCAGTGGAGCTCAGAGCCGGGCCATGGCAGGCAGGGAACCTTGGCTTCCTCCATCACTGGAGCAAGCAAACCTCCTGCTCGCTCCAGCTCCATGACTGCCGGCTGCTACCTTGGTTGGGTTAATTTGCATATAGTCACTCTGATTGGCTGGTGGGCATGGCTTAAGGCATAGCAAAACTGTGGTCAATTTGCATGTTTGTCTTTTATTAGTATAGGATACCCAAATTGTGAGTAATATATTTATTTTTATAATATTCATTGCAAATTGATTTTTTAAATTAAATACAAAATATCATGGCGTGTGGGCATAGTTTCCATTTTGGACCTGTGGCAACTACCTGATTAAAATGGCAATAAATAAGCACCTATCAATAACCATCCTAAATGTAAATCTAAATGTAAATGGAATAATGCTTCAATCAAAAGGCATAGGGTAGCTGAATGGATTTAAAAAAATGACAAAAATATATGCTGTCTACAAGAGACCCACCTCAAAACAAAAGACACACACAGGATGAGAGTGAAGACATGGAAAAGAAAATTTCCATGGAAATGGAAAAGGAAAAAAAAAGCTGGAGTACCAATAATCATATCCAACAAAATGGACTTCAAAATGTAGGCCATCACAAGAGATAACAAAATTCACTACATAATACTAAAGGGATCGATGCAACAAGAAGATATAACCCTGGTACACATATAGGAACCCAATATAGGAGCACATAAATATATTTTAAAAAAACTTCTAGGGAACTTTAATGGAGAGACCGACAACAAAACAGTTATAGTAAAGGACGTTAAACCCCTCTAACTTTATTGGATAGATTTTCCAGACAAAAACTTAACAAGGAAACAGAGACTCTAAAAGAGATGCTGGAGCAGATGGATTTAATTGTCATTTATAGAACATTTCACCCCGATGCAGCAGAATATACATTCTTCTCAAGTGCACATGGATCATTCACAAAGATAGACCACATGTTAGGACACAAAACAAGTTTCTATGAGTTCAAGAAGATTGAAATCATAGCAAGCATCTTCTCTGATCACAGTGGAAGTAAATTGGTAATCAACTACAGTAAAAACACCCTAAAACATTTAAACACATGGAAGATAAATAGTATGTTATTAAGTAATAAATGGCTTACCAACAAGATCAAGAAATAAAAAAAAAAGCTTCCTAGAAACAAATGAAAATGAACACACAAAAACCGAAAATCTCTGGGACAAAGCAAAAGCAGTCCTGAGAGGGAAGTTCATAGCACTACAGGCATACCTCAAAAAAAAAAAAAAAAGAGAGAGAGAGAGAGAGAAATCAGCAATAAACTATTTAACCTTATGACGTAAAGAACTAGAAAGACAATAACAAGGAAAGCCCAGAGTAAGTAGAAAGAAGGAAATAATAAAGATTAGAGCAGAAATAACATAGAGACTAAAAAACAATACGAAAAATCAATGAAACCAAGAGCTGGTTCTTTGAAAGGATAAACAAAATTGATAAACTATTAGCCAAACTAATCAAGAAACAAAGAGAGAGAACCCAAATAAATAAAATCCAAAACGAAATGGGAGGAATAATGACTGACACCACAAAAATACAAAGGATTTTAAGAAAATACTATGAACAACTATATGCCAACAAGCTGGACAATGTGGATGAAATAGACAAATTTCTAGAACAATACAATCTCCCAAAACTGAATCAGAAAGAATAAAAAAACCTGAATAGATCAATAACAACTGATGAAATAGAATCAGTAATCAAAAAACTCCCACCAAACAAAAGTCCACGTCTGGACGGCTTCACAGGGGAGTTTTACCAAACTTTCAAAGAAGAACTAACACCTATAATCCTCAAACTATTTCAGAAAATCCAAGCGGAAGGAAAACTTCCAAACTGTTCTTATGAGGCCAGCATTATCCTAATTCCAAAATCAGACAAAGAAAAAGTATTATAGGCCAATATCCCTGATGAACATAGATGGCAAAATCCTCAACAAAATATTAGCAAATCACATCCAGAGATGTATTAAAAAGATCATTCAACATGATCAAGTGGCAGTTATTCTAGGGATGCAAGGATTTTTCTGCATCTGTTGATATGATCATGTGATTTTTGTATCTCAATTTGTTTATGTGTGTTATGCCCAGATTTCAAGATTCCCAAGAGCCCACCAGGGAGCCAGCCAGTCCGATGCAAAAGCAAAGAGTCTTTTATTTCAAGCCCGGGCTTGGCTCACCTACCCTCCTTACTAACACAGCAGCAAGTGGCAGGGAGGGAGGGGCCTGATAGAACCAGGAGTTTTATAGAGGGTTGGAGTAGGGGTGGGAGAGGGGACTGTGCCCCCCGCCGATTGGCCAGGTGAGAGTTGGTGTCCCATTACACAGGATGTGGTCATAGTGATGGCATGCACTTCCCTTGATTATCATTGGTTAGTCCAGAGAAATCCTGGGTGTGGCTAGCAGAGGCTTCTTCCGGGAAGAAGCCTTTGCTGAGCACATGGCCCTGCCCAAAATGGAGGTCCCCCAATGGATGGAGAGCCGGCCACTCGGCTCCAATGCGAGGCCTGCCGCTGTGGGCGTCGCCGGAAAGTGGGCCGATCCCCCACCGCCAGGCCGCCCACCACCCGGCCTGACCTTTGGGCCGCCCGGTCGCTCGGCCCGAAAGTGACGCAGACGCCGACGAGGGCGGCCTGGTCCGTCTGGGTGTCCGCGGGCCTGCGCCTATCCGGTCGGCGCCGCCTCGGCCATGGCTGACCGTCCCTCCCTCACAGCTCCTCTCGGCGGCCTGTCAGGCCCAGCG
>NW_005871052.1:16458958-16460499 GCF_000147115.1 Myotis lucifugus | reverse complement strand
ACCTCACGGGGGCTGTTTCAACCTCACCGGGTCGTCCCTACCACACCGGGGCCGTTTCTACCTGACCAAGGTTGTCCCTACCTCACGGGGGCTGTTTCAACCTCACCGGGGTCGTCCCTACCACACCGGGGGCCGTTTCGACCTGACCAGGGTCGTCCCTACCTCACGGGGGCCGTTTCAACCTCACCGGGGTCGTCCCTACCACACCGGGGCCGTTTCGACCTGACCAGGGTCGTCCCTACCTCACGGGGGCCGTTTCAACCTCACCGGGGTCGTCCCTACCACACCGGGGCCGTTTCGACCTGACTGGGGTCGTCACTACCTCACGGGGGCTGTTTCAACCTCACCGGGGTCGTCCCTACCACACCGGGGCTGTTTCAACCTGACTGGGGTTGTCCCTACCACACCGGGGCCGTTACGACCTGACTGGGGTCGTCCCTACCTCACGGGGGCTGTTTCAACCTCACCGGGGTCGTCCCTACCACACCGGGGCCGATTCAACCTGACTGGGGTTGTCCCTACCACACCGGGGCCGTTTCGACCTGACCGGGGTCGTCCCTACCACACCGGGACCGTTTCAACCTCACCGGGGCCATCCCGACCTCACCGGGGCCATCCCAGCCTTACCGGGGAAACAGGAAGTTTGGCCCTCTGTCCCCTGCCGGCGGCTCCCCACCAGACAAAATCTCCAGGCGTTCCTGGTGGTTGAACATCCAGCACTCCTGCCCTCCACCAAGTGCGCAGACTGCCTGTCTGCTGTCCCCCAGCGCCCCACAAGAGACTGGGACCAGTGGGCATGTTTGTGTGCTTGCTGGTACAGCAGTTCCACAGTGCCGGCCGAGTCAGGCCCAGCCCTGGCCGGCCCCAGACCCGACTCTGCCCCCTGATTGCGTCCCTCCCAGATGCAAGGAGTTGAAATCTGCAGCCTGCTGGGATGGGCTCTGTACTTGGTGCCTCTGCACATCCTACTCAGTCTCAATGTGCTTCTTTCTATGCGAGGAGTTGAAATCTGCAGTTTGTTGGGTTGGGCTCTGTACTTGGTGTCACATCCTACTCAGTCTCAATGTTCTTTCTCTCCTTCCAGTTGTAGAGCTTCCACTGGGCCAACTTTCCCATGGTTCTGTATGATAGGTGTTTGTCTGATATTTGGTAGTTTCGATGTTGTTGTGTGAGGTAGCACGCACAGGTCTCTTCCTTATGCCGCCATCCTGGTTCTCCTGGGTCTGCTTCTTGAGTGTGTCTCCCATGGCTGTGAGCAGTTGAAGTCTGCAATTTGTTGGGATAGGCTGCAAAAGCGCAGGTGGGTCTTTTTGTGCACCTGGCACAGCTTGGATGGGGATGTAAATTGATTAGGGCTGAGACTCATGGAGTCGCCATAGCGGAGCAAAATAGCACTGGCTGAGTCTCCGCGGCCCCTTGAATCTCTGCCAGGGCTTTGTGTCCCCCAGTGCCGGCGAGCAGCTGTGCAACAGAGTCTCCCTCGCTTTCTGATGGCTGCAAGGCGTGCTGCTCTCCCCGTAGGGTCTGTGCCTCATGATCCC
>NW_005871052.1:16418745-16458858 GCF_000147115.1 Myotis lucifugus | reverse complement strand
TCCCCCGACCAGGCAGGGAAGGCCCCCGGAGCGTATACCGCTAAGCGCACTAACCCCGTGTGACACAGATACATATCACTCGATCTCACTCATATGTGAGAAGTAGTGAACAAAATAACTAGAATAATGCAGTGGATCCAGGGACATGCAAGCATGGAACAGAGTGGGGCATCTCGGAGGGAAGGTAGGGGAGGGTGGGTGGGTGGGTTGGTGGGAAGAGATCAACCAAAGAACTTGTATGTATATATGCATAACCCATGGATACAGACAATAGGGGGGTGAAAGTCTAGGGTGGGGGAGGAGAAGGGCATGGGTGACCTGGATTGGTTTAATCGGGGGGGGGGGGGGAGACATATATAATATTTTCAACAATAAAGATTTTAAGAAAAGAGAGTTTTCTCTATATTTTTTGTGTAGTTATGGAAATCATAAACCACCAAGAAAAAGAAATTATGATTTATTCTCACAATGAAATAATATGTAGCAAAAAATTTAAAGAACTCGAGGGTTTCAGTCAAGATGGTGCTGTAGGTAAAAGCTGGATCTGCCGCCTCCCACAACCACTTCAAAATTATGACTAAAATACAAAACAACTGTCATTGGGAACCACCTGAAATCTAGCTGAATGTATATTCTACAACTAGGGAATTAAAGAAGAAAGCACATTGAGACTGGTAGGAGGGGCAGAGACACGAGGCAATGTCACAGAAACAGCTGGTCCCACACCCACATGTGGCAGTATAAAATAGGGAAGGATATCTTGGCTGTGGAGGTTTCCCTGAGTGAGGGGTCCCAGCCCCATACCTGGCCCCTAGCTTAGGGTTCCAGTGCCAGGAAAAGAAGTCCCCACAACTTCTGTCTGTAATAACCAGCAGGAATTGTGGCTGAGTCACACAACATGGAGACTGCTGGCCCCAGGCAGTCCTTCTTAAAGGGCAAGTGCATGAACTCACTCTGTCTGAGCACCAGTGCCAGGGCAGCACCTTGAAAGGAACCTGGGACATTTGGGGAGGAATTAAGTTGCCTAGAATCAGGGTGAGAGCTGGATGGGAGCTTTCTCCATGAAAGAAGTGGTTGCAAAAGCCATTTTTTTTTTTTGACTTTTCCCCGACAGAGCCAGCAGGCAGAGCACCATATCTGAATCTTCATCAACCTGGCTCACAATTTTTGTTCTACCCTAGTGATTCCGTGAGACCTCACCCCTTCCTACTAGCAGGCTCATTAAAGCCATTCCCAGTGGTTTTTCCATACTACTGGCCTCTCTTGCCTCATGCTTTGGACTTTCCTAAAATCTCTCAAATACAAGCTGGCCTCAGTGGGCCCCATCATCTCAATAAGTGGCTCCAGGCCTGGCACTAGTAGCAGTCCACCTTGGATCATAGCATGGCCTCTCTTAGGAACTTCCAAGCCCAACAAAAATAGTAGCCATCTGCAGATTGCTTTGTAGCTCCTGCTGGGTGGCCCAAGGCAGCACAGGCAGTGGTTGACTTTGAAAGTACTGGGAGGCTCCAAAGCCAGTACTCTTGGTGGTTAGCTTTGACCGCACCAGATTACAACACTAACACCTCCACAAGTGACACACTCAAAGTACGGACCTGGTGAGCACCAAAGCCCCACTGAATCAAGTCCTGCTCCAAAGGATCAACTCCTGCACAACAGCTCTTCCACTGTAGTCGCAGCCGAATCTTGCAATTGATTGGCCTGGGGGTCAATCCCTCCCAGTAATGCCAACATCAAACAAAGCACAACTACAATAGCACAGTGCACACACCTCACACTGGGGTGCACCTTGAGTGCCCAACTTGGGTGACTGAGGAGGCTGAGCCACTGGGCCCTGCAGGACACCAACCACACAAGGCCAGTCTACCAAATCCGTGAGACATAGCAGATCTACCTAATACATAGAAACAAACACAGGGAAGCAGCCAAAATGTGGAGACAAAGAAACATATCACAAATGAAAGAACAGGAAAATCTCCAGAAATGAAATGGAAGCAATAAAACTACCAGATAGAGTTCAAAACAATGCTTATAAGGATGCTGAAGGAACCTAATGAGAACTTCAAGGAACTTGGTGAGAATTTCAAGAAATTTAGTGAGAATATCAACAACATAAAAAAGGACCAATCAGAAATGAAGCATACATTATCTGATATAAACAGTGAATCAACAGTAGAGTAGAGGACGTCATGAATCAAATCAAGAAATCTGAATATAAGGAAGGAAAAAACCTAATCAGAACAGCAAAAAAGAAAAAAAGAATCCAAAAACACGAAAATAGTGTAATAAGCCTGTGGGACAACTTCAAGTGTACCAAAATTCGCATCATGGGAGTGCCTGAAAGATAAGAGAAGAAGCAAAAAATTGAAAATCTATTTGAACAAATAATGACAGAAAACTTCGCTTACATGGTGAAAGAAATAAACACACAAGTCCAGGAAGCACAGAAAGTCCCAAACAAGAGGAACACAAAGAGGCTCACACCAAGACAAATCATAATTAAAATGCCAAAGGTTAAAGATAAAAAGAGAATCTTAAAAGCAGCAAGAGAAAAACAGTTATTCACCTACAAAGGAGCGCCCATACAACTGTCAGCTGATTTCTCAACAAAAACTTTGCAGGCCAGAAGGGAGGGGCAAGAAATATTCAAAGTGATGAATACCAAGAACCTACAACCAAGATTACTTTATCCAGCAAAGCTATCATTCAGAAGTGAAGGTCAGATAAAGAGCTTCACAGATAAGGAAAAGCTAAAAGGAGTTCATCACCACTAAATCAGTATTATACGAAATGCTGGAAGGTATCCTTTAAGAAGAGGAAGAAGAAGAAAAAGGTAAAGATACAAATTATGAACAACAAATACACATCTATCAACAAGTGAATCTAAAAATCAAGTGAATAAATAATCTGAGGAACAGTATGAACTGGTGATTATAATAGAATCAGGGACATAGAAAGGGAATGGACTGACTATTCTTGGGGGGGGGGGGAAAGGGGTGTGAGGGTGCGGGAAGAGATTGGACAATAAGCATGCACCTATGGATGAGGACAGTGGGTGGGGAGTGAGGGCGGAGGGTGGGGTGGGAACTGGGTGGAAGGGAGTTATGGGGGGAAAAAAGAGGGACCAATGTAATAATCTGAACAATAAATATTTAATTTTAAAAAAAAGAAACAGAAGGAAAAAAATAAAATAAAATAAAATAAATTTTGAAAAAAAAAGAAAATAGCCTTCTGACAGTTTGTTATTGAATGGTCCTATCTATTGGGATGCAGTCACCCAAGTGGAACTGACAACAGAGTTCACTGGCCTGCAAATGGACTCTGCAAAGTAACTTGCATTAGCCAGTTACATCTCTGACCAACAGCTCAGAATCTATCCATAGGAGAAAAATATTATTTGGGTATCACAATTCACTCCCCTCCATGCTTGTCCCATTACCTTTCCACAGATTTCACACAAAACAATTACTATTTCAAGCGGTAATAGCATCAGTGTCATTTGAAAAAGTTAATCATGTTTGATAACCAAGATGTTTATTCACAATGTGTACCCTCTTAATTCTCAGAACTTTGTTATTTTGTTAACTTTTTAAAATTATCCATGACAAAAAGACATCTCCAACATCCTGCAGTGACGCAGACACCGATCTAGAGGCCTGGTGACATGAAACCTCTCCATAAATCAGTAACCACTTGGGAAACATTCATTGCCTCTACCGTCTCTTTTTGCCTTACTCATTAACTTCTATTTTTTTTTATTTGTAAATCAGAGTAAGCCCATCATAAATTGGAAAATTTCATTGGAAGCATTCTATTCTCCCCATTTTGCTGCCAAAGATAATGATGATGGTGATGGTGATGGTGAAGATGATGACGACAACAACGACAATGACAGAAAACAGGTACTGTTTTCAGGTACTGTTCCAAGAACTTTATATTAGAATTTAAAAATTACTCATAGTCACATTAAAAAAAGGAAAACGATTTCCATTTTATATCCCACATATGAGTGAAATCATATGGTTCTTAACTTTTTCTGTCTGACGTATTTTGCTTAGTTTCACCCAATAAATTTAATTTTAAAAATCCCCCCAAAGGGAAAAAGTCAGGTGAAATCAGCTTCAATAATATATTTTATTTAACCCAATATATCCAAAATGATATCATTTAAACATGTAATCAACATAAAATATTAATGAAACATTTCCATTTTTTCATATTATCCTCAGAATTGTTTATACACTAAATTCTGATATGCCAATTTCAATTACTCAACAGATGCAAATTTAGTTAATTGCCCTGATAATTACAAACAGAATAGGTGATTAGGAGTTATTTGTCCATGGTTCATGTTGTACACATGAGAAAACTGAAGCCCAGAGAGAAGTGGTATCTCTCATAAAGGGAAATGAGCCCTAGTCTTACAACCAGAAGAACTGAATTCAAATCCAAGCTCTGCCACTTCCTGGTTGAGTGCCTCAGACATTACATCTCACTGAATCTTGGTGTCTGCATCTGTAAACTTGGGATAATAACCTCTACTGTACAAGGCTGCTCTGGGGTTCAAATGAGAATATACATCTATATTTGTAAGGTCCTACAAAGCACATACCAACACCAATAAAGTCAGAGGAGCCAACTCCCAGCAATGCTGGGTGTATCAGTCTGGGCCCAATCAAGAGATAGAAATCAGTATAAAAATTAATAAACTACAAATTTACTAAACTAAAAAAAGGAAATATAAGATATAAGGAAACTAACTCTGTACAGTACCACAGGCTGAGGAAAGGTACCCTAGGGAGAATGAATTTGGAAGGGGTTTAGATCTCACTGAAAAAAAGGTATAATAATTTAAGCCACTGAATAGCAGAGAAGTTTGCTAGCTTGGCCTGGTGGTCTGCAGTCACAAAGTAAGAAGGAGGCAACTCTCCAGAATGCAGATGGGGAAAAGACAACCAGCAGACAGTGGGGAAGGTATACAGAGAGGATGGGAAAATCTCTAGATTGAAGTGAGCTTTGCAGAGCCAGCCTGCCTCAGTGGAAACATCTTAAGGTACAACCAGCCTGTATGAGGGCTGGCAAAGGAAATATGGAGTAGCAACTCTTTCATAAGCCTTTATTCAGCAGGTGTGCCACATAGGGGACCTACAGAGGAAAGATGGGGGAAAGCATGGGTGGGGAGCCCTTCAGGGAGAGACCTATATTGAGAGAACTGCAAAAAGATTATCACCAGGCCAGGGGAGGCTTTGAGATTACTGAGGGACCATGTATTCAGGGTGTGTGATGCGGCCAGAGTCCCACCAATATCTCACTCCCATTCTACTGGCCCAGCTGTGTAGCAGCCAGAAACTTTAGGCGTACCCTTCCTCCAACAATATCCTCCTAGGACCTTCTGCTGAGAAAGCTTAACATCTTGTGCACTGTAAAGGAGAGATGTTTAAAGGAATTCTGTCTGTTTTCACAGAACAGGTATTGAGGAGTGTTCAAACTGAGAGACAATAAATAAATAAATAAAATAGAGGGGTAGACTGGAGGCTACACTTTCTTGTCCTAATTTCAGAGCTCTGTCTGCTACCTTACATTTTACTACTAGGAGAATTTTAGATAGTTTCTTGAAAACGACTCTCACACCGAACGTTGATCACTTTCCTTGTATGTGTACAGGTTGGCCCCACTGATAAAGAAGTAAGGAAAAAATAGGAATTTAACCTTTCTGAGTCTCAGTTTCTTCATTGGGATAATGGATATTATACATCCTACAGGTTTGCTGTAATAACTAAGGGAAGATAGTGTATGTAAAATCCTCAGCCCAGGCCTGTGACATAGGAAGTATATAATAGAAATTCATTTCCTTCCCCTCAGATGACATGAGGTCAACCACTGCAGCAAATTCTTCCTTTCCTTTTACCTATTCTCATCCAGGAATGAATGTAAACCATGTGTAAAGGTTTTTATGTCATCTATCCTTATCCTTTTTATTCAATATTATGTAACAATTATCAAGTCAATTACAAGTAGTTAATTATTTTCATATCACACTTGTGATTGTAAAGATTCTTCCCTCCTATTATATACTTGTCCAATTAACTATTCATGTTATTGAGACTCCAGATGAACTGAGTGGAATCCAGAATTGCTGTGCTTGAATGCCAATCACTCAAATAATGTCCATGTCACCTTGAATAATGACATCAGGCAGTGGGAGCACTTCTACTAGTCTGCTCTTTCTTTTCATAACTTGCTACTTTCATATCCTGGATCCAAACTGTTGGTCATGATATTGCAGATAATAACCACTGAATGCTGTGTTCTTAGTACTAAAAAGGCCAGATGCTTGGTCAAGTTGCTACATTTAGTTCTGGTAGACACTCTTGGTTACATGGTGCATACATATTGTAGCTCACAATACAGGCCTACACCTAGCTGATAAGAATAAATTTCATAATTATTCATACCCCTTTATGAGAACCTGGGAAATCAGCATTCTATAAGTAGTCAAGCTGAGATTAACTGGCACAAAGCTGTCCAACTGAAATTTCTACATTGAAGGCAATGTTCTATCTCTGTGCTGTCCAATATAGTGGTTACTAACCACATGTGCCGATTGAGCAGTTGAAATATGACTGGTTTCACTGAGCAAGTGATTTGTTAATTTATTTTATTTGCACAGCTATCAGCTACTATATTGGACAGCACAGATCTGGATATTATGGCTTAATGGAATGGGAGATTTGAAGCTAAAAGGATCCTTAGATCTAAATCCTGGCTACTGTCACTTACTAACTATATAACTTTAGTCATGTTCTTTCCCTTGTCCAAATCTTAGACCTCATTTGTGAATGGGTCCTAAAATCTAGCCCTTCAGATGTGTCTGCTGATAATACCAGAACCTCACAGGTTTGTTGTAATTAGAGAATTATTAAAAAGCATCTAGTCCAGTGCTCAGTACATAATAAGTAGTCTTCACTTTTAAAAATATATATATATTTATTAATTTCAGAGAGGAAGGGAAAGCGAGAGATAGAAACATCAAAATAAGAGAAAATCAACCATTGGCTGCCTCCTGCATGCCCCCTACTGCGGATCAAGCCCACAACCCGGGCATGTGCCCTGACAGGGAATTGTGACCAGCTTGGTTCATAGGTCGATGCTCAACCACTGAGCCACAGCAGCCAGGATAAGTAGTCTTCAAATAATAGCTATTATTATCACACTCCTCATTTGCCAGATGGAGAACCTAAAACTCCCAAAGGAGAAGTGTCTTGTCCAGAGATACATAACTAGTTGAAGGCATAGCCAGAAGCCAATTAATTTTCTCATCTTTTTTGATGATGTGTTTTCTTATATAGATAAATCCTTCTCACCCCAGAAAACTGAAGAGTGGTTGCCAAACAACTATTCAAGTGCTGTAAAAAATATACATGTTATGCATATAAAAGAAATGTACCTTGGTGAAGCCTATTTGCTCCTTCCGAAAACTTTCCAGGGGTTTGATCAGCAAATCACTAGCATTGTGTACCTAGAGAAAAGAAAGAACACACAAAACAATTTTTAGTTTGGCAAAATCAGATTCAAGATTCCTTGTTACTAGGACATTTCCTTGTAATATACCATCCAGTGTAATGTTAACTAGTGTGCTGGCTCTTTGGGTTTTGTTGCTGACATTTTCCTATATTGGTCTCTTAAAATCAAATGCTTTGAAAGGAAATGAGAGAAGGAACATTAGAGACATTTCTCTGTAATTTTACCGGTAATCTGATCAGATATTTTAATTGAAAAATAGCCAAAGAAATCAACAAACGTCAAGTGCTGGTGAGGATGTGGAGAAAAAGGAACCCTCATGCACTGCTGGTGGGAATGCAGACTGGTTCAACTACTATGGAAAACACTATGGAGTTTCCTCAAAAAATTAAAAATGGAACTCCCATTTGACCCAGTAATCCCACTTCTAGGAATATATCCCAAGAAATCAGAAACACTAATCAGAAAAAATATATGCACCCCTGTATTCATAGCAGCATAATTTACAATAGGTAAGATTTGGAAACAGCCTAAGTGCCCATCAGCAGATGAGTGGATTAAAAAATGGTGGTACATCTACACAATAGAATACAACACTGCTCTAAAAAAGAAGGAACTCGTACCATTTGCAACAGCATGGATGAACCTAGAGAGCATTATACTAAGCAAAATAAGCCAGTTGGAGAAAGATAAATATCACATGATCTCACTCATTTGTGGAATATAATGAACAACATAAACTGATGAACAAAAATAGATCCAGAGACACAGAAGCATCGAACAGACCATCCAACCTCAGAGGGAAGGTGGGGGGATGGGTAAGAGAGCAACCAAAGGTATTGTATGCATGCATATAAGCATAACACATGAACACAGACAGTAGTGGGGTGAGGGCATGAGCTGGGGGGTGGGAATGGCTGGGGAGAGGTCAATGAGGGGAAAAGGAGACATATGTAATATTTTAAACAATAAAGAATTTTTTTTTAAAAAAAGACAAATATCCAGAGTCATGTCCACAAACACACACAGGAAGCCTGAAGTATGTGTGGTAAGTAGAAAAGAGAGTGAAAAATACATGAAAAGGCCAGTTGTACGAAGCGCAAACTACTTCATGGGAAGCAAATGAGTTAGCAATAATAGCATTAGGACAAATTGTTTCTAGTCTTCTTCTAGTATGTCATAAAACCAGAACATTTCCTTCAGAATTTTGTGTATTATTAAAAGCAACAGACAGAACACTAGACCAGGCCTTCCAATTACCTAATTATAGATTCTCAGAAGCTGACAGGAACAGCCTGAGCCTGTCCAGGTACTAAAATATTGGCATTGATATGTTCTAGAGATATAAAAACATCATCTCCAAATCAAATCCCTTATTCAATGGGCAGATAGAGATACATAAAACTTTGTCTTCATGTAAATCTCTTGGCAGCTGTCCAAGGCAGCAAGTGGGGTTTGTTTCTTCAGTGGTGTGAATTATTTGCACTTTATTGGAGGACTTTAGCAAACACATCTGAAGGGCTGGATTTTAGGACGTGTTGCATTAATTTTGATCTACTAAAAGACGTGTAAATGAGGGACTGGCTTTCTTGTCAGATGAGACATAAAGTATCAATAAGACAAGATAACAACAATAGAAGACAGAGTCAAAAGCCAATTTTGACCAGTCCTGTATTCTCCAAACTAAGAAGCAATTTTTAAACTACCACCAAAAAGCATTGGGCAAATTGGGGTTTTATATATATACTAGAGGCCCAGTGCACAAAAATTTGTGCACTCGGGGGGGTCCCTCAGCCCGGCCTATGCCTTCTTGCAGTCTGGGAACCCTCGGAGGATGTCCACCTGCTGGCTTAGGCCTGCTCCCTGGGGGAACGGGCCCAAGCTGGCAGTCAGACATCCCTCTGGCAGCCCAGCAGCCCTTGGGGGATATCCACTTACCAGCAGGGGGCAGACCTAAGCTGCAGTCGGACATCCTTAGTGCTGCTGAGGAGGTGGGAGAGGCTCCCACCACCACCGCTGTGCTGGCAGCCATCAGCCTGGCTTGTGGCTGAACAGAGCTCCCCCTGTGGGAGTGCACTGACCACCAGGGGACAGCTCCTGCATTGAGCATCTGCCCCCTGGTGGTCAGTGTGTGTCATAGTGACCAGTTATTCCCAGTCGTTCTGCTATTAGGGTCAATTTGCATATTACCCTTTTATTATATAGGATAGAGGCCTGGTGCACGGGCGGGGGCCAGCTGGTTTGCCTTGAAGGGTGTCCCGGATCAGGGTGGGGGTCCCACTAGGGTACCTGGCCAGCCTGGGTGAGGGGCTGATGGGTGTTTGCAGTCTGGTCACACTCCCTTCAGGGTAGGGGTCCCCACTGCGGTGCCTGGCCATCCTGGGTGAGGGGCTGGTGGCTGTTTTCAGGCTGGCCACACCCTCTTTAGGGTGGGGGGTCCCCACTGGGGTGCCTGGCCAGTCTGGGTGAGGGGCTGAGGGCCGTTTTCAGGCTGGCCAAGCCCCCTGGTGATGGAAGCTCCCAGTCTCTCCTTTTTTTCTTTTCTTTTTTTTATTCTGGGATTTATTTACCTTGTATAATTGAAACTTTGTAGCCTTGTGTGGAGCAAAGAGACGGCCAGGGCAGGCAGGAAGCTTGGCTTCCTCCATCACCTGAGGCAACCCAAGCCTTCTGCTCGCTCCAGCTCCGTGGCCCCGGCCGGCTGAAAGCAGGTATCTGGGGTTTATTTATCTTCTATAATTGAAACTTTGTTGCCTTGAGTGGAGCTCAGAGCTGGCAGCGGCAGGCGGGAAGCTTGGCTTCCTCCATCACTGGAGCAACCAAGCTTCCTGCTTGCTCCAGCTCTGTGGCTGCTGGACGCCATCATGGTTGGGTTAATTTGCATATAGTTGCTCTGATTGGCTGGTGGGTGTGGCTTAAGGCATAGCGAAGGTATGGTCAATTTGCATGTTTGTCTTTTATTAGTGTAGATTTATCCAGGTCTTACAGGCACTTTGGATCTCCTGTATTGTATCCAGGTATGAATCAAGGTTCAATTAAATGGGCAAACTTTTATCCATTCAAATAGCTCCACTAACTGCCCTGGAATGAAAAATAAAGACACCAGTGACTCTCGATTAAAAACAAGAATCCGTCTACTAAAAGTACCAGGCTGTCGCTCTTGCCCCGCATGCTCTACACTTCTGTGGATTATGGATTATGTGCTATTAACTTTGTATGCCCACATGGAAACAAATTAAGTCTTGGTGTCAAATTCAGTGCAGGGAGTCATTTTTTGAGCTTTGTAGAGGTTTTAAAACATGGCCAAAAAATTCTGTGACTCTCCTCTCATTGTGAGGTTAGGTCTCTGTCCCCTACCTTGAATATGATGGATTTGTTACTGTTTTGAACCAACAGAGTACAGAAGAAGTGATACTATGAGACTTGCCACTTCTAAAGAGAGTAGCATGTGTCAAGCTGCTATATGAGTATTCATTCAGGTGAGCCCTTGCATATGCAGGCATCCAGTTGTTGTTTTTTATGTTCCAAAAGGCATTTTGTTGAATAAGCAGTTGTCATACTGACCCATAAGGCTACTGCTTTTTATATGTGTGGCCTGTCTCAATCTAGAAAGTAGTGCATGATTCACCAAAATTGGAGTCTATAGTTTTCCCTTAATCACATTGGCAATATTGCTCCCAGTCTACTACAAAACAAATAGATACTCTGAACCTCTTCATCTCTTTGACATTAATTGGTTATTATACTACTTTCTGCCAAAACACAGAGCTAGAGATGTATGAAAAGGTTACACTGAAGCTTGGTTCTGTTTTCTTTTTCATTCTTTTTTATCCTTAACTTAAAATTCTAGCAACTACTTATTCTGTGTCAACTGTAATTAGAAAATAATTTTAAAAAGAAGAAATCTAGCAACAACTCATAAATGCTGGCCCTTATTACCCTTTCTGATCACTGCATCCATTTTGTGAGCTCTCTAGGAGAAAAGTTCCTATCTGTTATGTCAGGGTAGAATCCCCGGAATAATAAGTGACATGCTAAACATATTAGTGAGTATATCTAATCAGGTTTCTATTGAATGAAGCACATATTAACACTAGATAGGGCATTTAGAAGGGTAGAGATGGTATTCAACCCAGTAGTGCAAAACTGCTTAGTAATCTTTGATGGTTAACCAATTACCAAAAGAAGGAATGAAGGACAGACTGTTTTAAATATCATGGGCCACTTTAGGTTATTCCTGGCGGTCCTCAAAGACAGACCTTGCACATTGCCTATAAAGTCCCCTTCAGAGTCATACATTCACTTAGGCAAACCTCCTATCTTTAACTATACAGGAAGTCTGTCATCCGGACTTCTAAAGGCCACCTTCTAAGGTACTACAACCTCCCCTAGGGTATTGTTTAAGAAATCACAGCTGGGATGCTCCTTCTCATTTCTTCCCTCCTTAGTTCTTTCCACAATTTAAATTCATTTCTGAGGGTGACTAGAACATTTGCAATTGTCACATGCTAGCACTTTGAACTTCCTATTTGTTCTTCTAAAGCTTCTTTTGGTCTCTTCTTATAGAAAGGATAAAAAGCTGATTTTAAAAAGGTGATTAACATCTCCCACATTATCCATATTGGGGTATTAGAGTCCAAGAAATGGAAGAGGTGCAGTCAAGAAATGAATTTCTGGCATATTGTGAAAGGCCCTCATTGAGCCTAACCTTCACAGCATTCATGAAATTAAATGGGAAATGGGGAGCCAACACTCAGTACATGACTGAAGAGTTGTGGAGACAAAAGGGCACAACATAATTAAAGACAGAAGAAAATGAGTCACTCTTTTGGCAAACAGCCAGCAAGAAGGGTGAGAAAAACAACATCTCAAAAGATGAATCCTACTTCAATATTTGAGAGCTTTGTAATTGGGTAAATAAAAGAGATCAAGAAACAAATAGGGCTGAAGAGAGTACAGCTGAGCTTTCTAATGGTATCTGAATAAAATGGGGGTGAATGGCTTTGAGATCAACATTGGCAGCAGCTCAGAAACTCTTCAGGCAGGAAAAAAACCATTTAGTAGAGTGTGGATTAGTTAGTAAGTCAGATACCAGACTCCAAGGAAACTACCCATATTGGCCTTTCAGTACCCTTAGAAGCAAATCTCTTGAACTAAGAAATTTCCCAAGTGAAATTTCCACAAGCAAAATCATGGAAGCAACAAAAGGTAACTAAACACAATACACATAATCAGTGATTTTTGCTATTACTAGTAATAAAACACTTTCATATTCATTAAATTTGGAGTATTTAAAACAACTTTGGGAGTTGAAGATTATTTTCATCATTTTACATATGAAGAAAGAGAGACTCAGAGAAATGTGTGATAAATCTAAAGTTAACAAGTAAATTAGTGGAGCAGCCATTATTAGAGCCTAATAGTCTCTAATTCTCTTACCTCCAAGCCCTGCCTTCAATGCTACTTCTCTAGAAGCCTACATGAAATAAGAGCAGTATTCTGAGAAGCCAGTACCACAATGTTGAAAAGGAAGAGTGATTACAGATGAAAGAACTCTTGACATCTGAATAAATGGGCTTAACAGAAATGGTCTGCCAATAGGAATACATCCTATGAAGGAAAGAAAAGGTAGAATTCTTTGTTGTCCTCCACAAAGTTCCAACAACCAAAAAAAGAAATGAGCAAAAGGCCTGAACAAACACAACTCACCAAAGATGATCTACATATAGCAAATAAACATATGAAAAGATGCTCTACATCATACATCATCAGAAAAATGCAAACTACACTAGCAATGAGATCTCACTATATACCTATTAAACACATTGCAGATCAGTAGTTTTATTGCTAGCTTTACTCAGTGGCCAGATAAGTTTCCATTGAACGAGTACAAAAAAATGTTTTACATAAATGTTAAAGGCATGCTTTAAAATTAAATACCCATTGCATTTTGAAGTTATTTATTACATGTTCTTACAATCTTATATCTTTTAAAAGAAATCTCGTGATTGGCCACAAGCCTTAGAACAGAAAACACGAGAATTCTCGTGATCTGTACACAATGTGTTAAAATGGGTAAAATTCAAAATACCTGATAGCATCAAATCTGGCAAGGATATGGAGCAACAAGAACCCTCATTCATTGCTGGTGGAAATGCAAATGCTACAGTCACTTTGAAATCATGAGGTGGGGGGGGGGACATTGGGGGATAAGGACACATATGTAATACCTTAATCAATAAAGAAAAAAAATTATATTAAAAAATAAAATAAAGTTTGGCAGTTTCTTACAAAACTAGCCTTGCTATTGCCATACAATCCAGAAAATTCACTCTGAAATTTATCCAAGAGTTGAAAATTAATGTCATAAAAATCTGCACACATGTTTATGAAACATAGTAATCCCTTCTTTGGAAAACTGCTGTATAAAACTGCTGTTTGAACTTCTCTGTTATTCTTAGTCTCTTATTCTGTAGGTCAACTCTGTTATTGTTAGATAGTCTCTTATTTTGTAAAATAACTTTGTTTTTTAGCTTGAATAATAGAAATGATAAACTTAATTGTCTGACCTTGCAAGCTAGCCATCTAACATAAGGGACTGATACACTGATACTGATGCCAGGTGTCTGTATAGCTATGTACCCAAGGTTACAGGTGTCTGTATAGATATGATATGTACTCAAGGTTACAAGTTGTCTGTATAGATATGACAGGTGTTTGCTAGATATGATATGTACTCAAGGTTACAAGCTGTCTACAAAAATAACTTACACAAAGAACTAGAAGAATATAAAAAGGAAATACTCCTTACTGTGTTTGTTCAGAATTTGACAGAGGTAATCTGCTCTGAACCTGCGCGCAATAAAGATGACTCCTAACTAATTAGCTCATTGATGATTTGTCTAGCTCGCTGATTTGCAATACAACATTTATAGCACCTTTATTTGTAAATGACAAAATTCGAAGCAACCAAGATGTCCTTCAATGGGTGAAAATATAAACAAACTGTAGTACTTCCATATAATGGAATATATATCAGTGATAAAAGGAAATGAGCTATCAAGCCATGAAAATATGAAAAGACATGAACAATCTTTAAATGCCTATTGCTAAGTGAAAGAAGCAAATTTGAAAAGGCTACATACTGTATGACTCCAATGATATGACATTCTAGAAAAGATAAAACACAGTAAAAGTAAAGATCAGTGTTTGCCAAGGGTTCTTATATAAGGGAAGGAGAAAGGGATGACTAAGTTAAGAACATGGGCATTTTAGGTCTGTAAAAACATTCTGTATGATGATACTTTATTGGTGAATTCGTGTCTTTATACATTTGTCAAAACCCATAGAATGTTCAACAGAAATAGTAAATATAATGTAACCTATGGACTTTAGTTACTAATATTGTGTCAATATTGGCTCATGAATTGAAACAACTGTACAACACTTGCGAGATGTTAAAAATAGGGGAAACTGTGTGTGGGAAGGGGTAGGGGGAGAAAGGAAGCATATGAAATCTCTCTGTACTTTCCACTCAATTTTCCAATAAAACTAAAATTGCTGTAACTATTAAAGTCATTTTTAATTAAACTTTAAATGTAAGAAATAAGTTTTCATAATAGATTTGAATTAATCAATCATCTATAATAATACAAGTGTAATATGCTAATTAGACTGGACAGCCGGACAACCTTCCAGATGAAGTCTGGCTGCGAGGGCTGAGGCAAGCCGCCACGGCTGTGAGGGGTGAGGCAAGCCACCGCGGCTGCAAGGGCTGAGCCCCTTGCACGAATTTCGTGTATCGGGCCTCTAGTATGTAAATAAAACCCATATTATTACTGGAAGCAGAGACAAATAAATGGATAATTTGCTTAAGAACAAAAAGATCATAATTTTGGTGAACATATTCAACAGTCCAGTTTAGTGTCCTCTGAAATCCTTTCTCACTGAAATGAATAGGAATAGGATTTCCACACTAATTTCTCTTTACCTGAGATGCTAAACGCTCAGGGTGGGAGCTTGAGCTTAAATAACCAGATCTATCTATTTTCTAACTGTCTTTACAGTACCAAGAAGCCATGAGACAAAAACCAAAACAACAGAGCATTCATCTAACCAAAGAAGACAGGGAAAATTCCCAATGATCTAGGCTCCAGGCCCAGTGGCAGTGACCTACCATCATCATCCTTTCATTTTCAACTTCATTGAGTAATTCAGCAAATTCCTTGAAGGATTCAGCTAAAAGGATAAAAAAATAAATAAAATTAATCATGGTACTTGATGGGCAAGTAGACAGAGATCTGTACAACAGGAGGTAGGAACCTATATCCCACACCCACATGGCCACTAAAAGAATATATCAAATATAAGGTCAATAGAAGAATGTGTTCCGTGCTGTCCAGTGTTTGTTTTATCTTTTCCGTTTCTTATTTTGCCAATCCCCCTACCCAAAAGATTTTTTTCTCCAGTTTTATTGATATAATTGACATACAACAATATACAAGTTTAGGGTGTATGGCATAATGATTTGATATACATATATTGCAAAATGATTACCATAAGTTGTTAGCATCCATCACCTCAGATACTTAAAAAAAACTTTGTTTTTCCTTGTTATGAGAACTTTTAGGAACTACTCTCTTTATAACTTTAAACTATACTGAAAGGAGTTTTTAGGGGTAAAATAAGAGTTTTTATGGGTGAAATAGGCAGGTTTAGGAAATTTGAGGAATTAAGGAGTCCATGGAAAAAGCACAGGGCTACAGAGCTGCAAATGGTACATTTCCATAGAATAAGGGAGCTGGAAACAGCAGAAGGCACATTCCCATAGAATAAGGCGGCTGGGAGCTGCAGAAAGCTATACATATACAGAATAAAGGGAAGGAAGCCTCTCATTCAAAAAGAGAAGAAGAAAGCCCAGAGGGAATAGGGAAACAATAAGGGAGAAGAAGGAGGAGAGCCTCACGTTTCCCATGTTAGGTTCAACCTTTGAGCTCTGGAGTTGCTATAGTGACCAAATCAGAAGGGGATAGTGACAAATCAGAGGGGATATCAAGGCACAAAGAACTGCAGCCTTTATATACCTTAGGAAAAAGGGACTCAGTGGAACTCTTTCTTCTCCCCACGTGGGAGTCTGTGCTTGTTTCTCAATAAATTTCCACCTTTGCTATACCACCTTTTGTCCATGGTTTCATTCTTCTCCACCGGGCAAGAGCCCGGGAACCATCCTGCTCAAGGGAACACTGCGCGTTTCCAGTCCAAATTTCCCGTTTCAATACTATACAGCATTCTTAACTACATTTATCATGTTGTACATAACATCAACAGCACTTAGTTATAACTGAATGTTTATAACTTTGAACCACTTTCACCCAATTTCCCCAGCCCACCCCATCTCTGTCAATCACGAATTTGACTTTTTTTTCATGAGTTTGGTTTGTTTAGATTCCATATATCAGTGATATCATGCAGTGTTTGTCTTTCTCTGATTTATTTCACTTAGTTTAACCTCCACAGGGTCCATCTATGTTGTTGCAAATAGCAGGACTTCCTTCATTTCTGTGGATGAATAGTATTCTATCGTGTTTGTGTGTGTGTGTGTGTGTGTGTGTGTGTGTCATATTTTAAATATACTGTATATCATATTTTCCTTATTCATTCATTCATCAATAGACACTTAGATTGTTCCATGTCTTGAATATTACATGTAATACTGCCATAAGTATAGGGGTGCAGATATCTTTTCAGCATTGTAATTTCATTTTCTTTAGATATATAGCCAAAAGTGGAATTGCTGGATAATAAGGTAGTTCTATTTTTTTAATTTTTTGAAGAACTTTCATACTGTTTTTTATAGTGTCTGCACCAATTTACATTCCCACCAACAATGGACAAGTGATCCCTTTCCTCCACATCCTTACCAGCAATTACATCTTGTCTTTTTTATAATAGCAATTCTAACAGGCAAGAGGTCCTATCTCATCATGGTTTTTAATTGCATTTCCTTAATGACTAGTGATGCTGAGCACCTTTACATGTACCTGTTGACTACTTCAATATCTCTTTAGGAAAATATCTATTCAGGACCTTTGCCCATTTTTAAATTGGATTATTTGGGTTTTTTGTTTGTTTGTTTGTTTGTCTGCTGAGTTGTATGAGTTCTTTATATATATTTTTATATTAGCCCCTTATCAGATAGATGATTTGCAAATATTTTCTCATTCCATAGGTTGGCATTTCATTCTGTTGATTATTTATTTGATGTAATCCAACTTGTGTAGTTTTATTTTATTTTATTACTTGTGTTTAAAGTGTCATAGCAAAAACACGACTGCTAAGACTCATCCCAAAAAGCTTTTCCCCTATTTTCTTCTCAGAGTTTTGTGGTTTCAGGTCTTACTTTCAAGTCTTTAATCCATTAAGAGTTAATTTTTGTGAGTAGTGTGTGACTAGGGAATGGTTTCATTATTTTACATGAGAATATCCAATTTTCCCAGCACCATTTATTGAAAAGATTGTCATTTCTCCATTTAGTATTCTTGGCTCCCTTGTCAAATATTAGTTGATTATACATTTCTGAGCTCTCAATTCTGTTCCATTGCTCTCTGTGTCTACTATTAAACCTAAATCCATCCCTAAATTATAGCTTTGTTTCTCAGATTTCTGAAAAGCTTTTGTGGGATTGTAGGTGAAAAGGCATGTGGTATGTAAGAAATAACATTAGAGGGGGTAATAAACGACGAAGATTCTAGTTTAAGAAAGAAATAGAAGGAGCAGGAACTTGGGATAAACTTGGATTTACAGTCTCAGTCTACCATCCTCTTGATGTGCAATTTTTAATTAAGTAACTTGAACCCTTTGACATTCAATTGCCTACCTTGTAAAACAGGCATGATAAAATACTTGAGAGTGTTGTTTTAAGGACTAAATTAGAAGGTAAATGTAGAATGCCAACTCATAGTCAATAATAAACATTACCTTTTCCCCATCCCAATGTTCTACTCTCCTAGTGCCAGTTCTGTCACTTACGGGTGAGGTGACTGGACAAGTCACTTCTCCCTGGACTTCATTTTCCTAATATACTAAATAAATAAACTAATAAATTTAAGCCAAATTAAGCTAGATAGTCTTAACCATCCCTTTCAATTCTAATAACTTCTATTTTAAAGTTCCCAACTTCTCACCACAAACAGGAAGTATATTCTTAAATGGTATCTGAATTACAACAAACATTATAAGTACAGAGAAACAAAGGAATCCATGTTAATATTTTTAGATAAAAAATAAACTTCCCTTCCTAAATGAACTGCACAACTAATCCAGCATTTCAAGAACAAATGAAACTAAGTTCAGGGTCAATACAGAACACCAAAAAAATGGCACTCTTTCCTTCTGAGGATTAAGTTACTGCACATATCCAGGGGAGTCACCTTTGCAAACGCCGCAAATTAAAAGTTCAATCTCGGCACAAAGAAGAAAAATACCCTAATCAGAAAGTATAAACAGGAAAAAATATAAATGTTCACTGACCTGCTGTTCTCAAATACTTTAGCTTAAAAAGGGTCCAAAAGATTGTTTGTTATTCTGGAATTTTTCCATGTAAGCTCAGTTTGTTCCTTATCTTCTTTGTAAATATGTCTATTCAATTATGTTGCCCATCTTATAATTGGGTTATTTGTGTTTATTAATGAGTAGTAAAAGTACTTATATATTCTGGACAAAAGTCCCTTATCAGATAGATGATCTTCAAAATTTCCTCACAAATGTGGGCTGTTTTTTAACTGTCATTTGAAGAAGAAAGGATTAAAATTTTGTTGAAATCCAATTTATCTACCTTCATTTGTCACTTGTACATTTAAGTCTTTCATCCATTTCAACTTAATTTTTGTGAGTGGTGCGTGATTGTGTTATACCTTTATTTCTTCTTCTAAGAGATTTGTACTTTTAACACTTACTTTAGTTTCTTAATCCATTTTGAGTTAATTTTTGTACATGCTGTGTACAAACAGGTCTAACATCATTCTTTCACATGCGTCTATCCAGTTATCCCAGTATTATATTTTATTAAATTTATTAAGGTGATATCGGCTAATAAAATTATGTAGCTTTCAAATGTACAATTCAATAATACTTCATCTGTACATTGCATTATGTGTTTACCGCCCAAAGTCAAATCTCCTTCAATTACCATATATTTGACCCCCTCCTAATCCCACACCCCCCTCCTTCTGGTTACTACCACACTGTTGTCTGTGGCTATTAGGTTTTGTTTGTTTGTCTTGTTTGTTCATTTGTTGCTTTCAGTTTTAAATCCCACATATGAGTGAAAAGTATGGCTCTTGACTTTTCTATCTGACTTCTTTTACTTAGCAGCATGATATTCTCAAGATCCATCCATGTTGTCACAAATGGCAGTATTTCTTCTTTTCTTATGGCTAAAAAGCATTTCAATGTATATATGAACCAAATAAGACATTGGCCTCCCAGCATTATTTATTGAAAAGAATATTCTTTCCACAGTGAATTGTCTTGGCACACTTGTCAAAAACCAATTAACCATAAGTAAGGAATTATGTTTGGTATCTTAATTCAATTCTATAAAATTCGATGTCTGTCCTATGACAGTACCATACAGTCATGAAAACAATATCCTTGCAATGAGTTTTGAAATGGGAAAGTATAAGCCATCCAACATGTTCTTTGTTACTGTTGTTGTTATTGTTGTTTTGTTTTTGAAGATTGTTTGGCTATTCTAGCTAGATCCCTTGAATTTCTATAAGAATATTAGTATGATTTTGTAAATTTCTGAGAGATAAGATTTTTTATAGTTATCACATTGAATATGTAGACCAATACAAGGATCATGGTGAACTTAACAATATTGTCGTCTTTTTAAAAAAAATGTTTATTGTTGAGAGCATTACAGATAACTCCCTTTCTCCCCCACTGACCCCCTCCATCTGGTTCCCACCCTGGGACAAGCCTTCACCATCATATTGTCTATGTCCATAGGTAATGCATAAATGCATATAAGATCTTTGGTAAATCTCTTCCCGTCCCCCCTCACCTCTTCCCTCTGAGATTCATCGGTCTGTCCATGTTGCCATATAACTGGTTGTATGTTATTCATCAGATTATTTTGTTCATTAGATTTCTTGTTAATTTATTTTGACTTTTAGATTAAATTATTGATAGATATGTATTTATTGTCATTTTATTGTTCATATTTCTTCTTTTTCTTCTTCGTCTTCTTCCTCTTCTTTTTTTTCCAGTTTTTTTCTTTATTGAATAAGATATTACAACTGTGTCCTTATCCTCCCAATGTCCCCTCATCCCCCCAATCCTGCCCTCACCCTACCCTCCTGTTGTCCACATCCATCACTTATGCTTATATGCATGCATACAAGTCCTTTGGTTGATCTTTCCCCCTTACCCCACCCTCCCATGCCTTCCCTCTGAGTTTTGAGCATCTGATCGATGCATCTCTGCCTCTACATCTATTTTTGTTCATCGGTTTATGTTGTTCATTATAATCCACAAATGAGTGAGAGCATGTGATATTTATCTTTCTCCAACTGGCTTATTTCACTTAGCATAATGCTCTCCAGCTACATCCATGCTGTTGCAAATGGTAGGAATTCCTTCCTTTTTACAGCTGCATAGTATAAAAAATACCCTTCAGCATTTCATATAGTACTGGTTTGGTGGTGATGAACTCCTTTGGCTTTTTCTTATCTGTGAAGCTCTTTATCTGACCTTCAATTCTAAATGAGAGCTTTGCTGGGTAGAGTAATCTTGGTTGTAGGTCCTTACTATTCACTTTGAGTATTTCTTGCCACTCCCTTTAAACCTGCAGTTTCTACTGAGAAATCAGCTGACAGTTGTATGGGTGCTCCCTTGTTAGTAATTAATTGATTTTTTCTTGCTGCTTTTAAGATTTTCTCTTTGTCTTTAACCTTTGGCATTTTAAATATGATGTGTCTTGGTGTGACCCTCTTTGGGTTGCTCTTGTTTGGGACTCTCTGAGCATCCAGGATTAATATGTTTATTTCTTTCACCAGGTAGGGGAAGTTTTCTGTTATTATTTCTTCAGATAGGTTTCCAATAATTCCAGCATGACAGCAGGGCTGAATCTGGAGTGGCTGAAGGACATTTCCCCAAACCTGAAAAGGGATGATTGCTTGCTGCCAGTCAACTCAGGGCATCTTAATCTACATGCTATTGCCTCCTACTGGCCAAACACCTGAACAGCCATAGGCAAATTCCCCCATTCTGACAATGCTTGTGTATAGGAAACCTGACCCTTTGAAGTGTATATCTCCACCTCACCTCAGGACAATTTGTGTTAATAAAAAACATGGGGTCCTGAGAGGAGGAGATTTAGATTCTTTAGCTAGGCTCCTCTGACTCCCTATAATGCTTTTCAAAATTATGCTTCATCTCTGGACTCTTTATTAAGTTACACACAGCCCTTTTCCAGCTTGCTGAACCCATCTAGATGCTGGAGCAAGAACCCCGGCACAATAGCTATCTATCTCTTTTCTCCTTCTGGCATTCCCATAATGTAAATGCTGGTACACTTGAAGTTGTCCCAGAGTCTCCTTACACTATCTTCATATTTTTTATATCTTTTATTTATTTTTTTTTTTGCTCTTCTGTTTGGGTGTTTTCTGCTTCCTCATATTCCAAATCATTGATTTGATCCTCGGAATCCCCTGCTCTACTGTTGAATGCTGTAAATTATTCTTTATTTCAGTTAGTGTATGCTTAATTTGTGGCTGGTCCTTTTTCATGTCTTTGAAATTCTCACTAAGATTCTTGAAAGGAGGAGACCAAGATGGCGGCATAGGTAAACACCGGAGATTGCTGCCACAAACAACCACTTCAAAAATACAACTAAAAGACGGAACGGACATCACCTAGAACCACAGGAAGGCTGGCTGAAGAAAGACTCTTCAACTAGAAGGAAAGACAACAGCATACCGAGGCTCAGAGGAGGCGCAGTGTGGAAAATATAAAGGTGCAGAGGTGCGCGCGCAAAGCGGGCTGGTGGCTGAGGGCGCGGTTATTGTTTTCAATCAGTAGGGAGTCTCAGACTCTGAGCTCCAGATCCGGGCGAGTCTCTAGGGACTCAGACTCAAACGAGAGAAGCGGGATTGTCTGGCATCAGTTGGAACGTGAGGGCAGCTTTCTCTCCGAGGTTTGCAGTGGTTGCTGGGGTTCTGAGAAGCAGAGCCTCTGGGAACGGGACTGAGAGCAGCCATAACTGCTCCCTCCGCCCGCCCTGTTGATCCCGCCCCGCCCAAGCCCTGAGCAGAGCCATTTGCCGAATCGCCTCAGGCAAAGGCAAGATTAGCACCTCTCCAGAGGACAGAAGTTTTCCCGCGGCAGACACAGCTGATTCTCACAGCCAGTCGGCCTGGTGGTCAAATCCCTCTAGTATTAACTACAACAATCAAGGCTTAACTACAACAAGACTGCGCACAAAGACCACAAGGGGGTCCATCAAGAAAGCATAAAAAATGCGGAGACAAAAAAACATGACAGAAATGGAGGATATAGAGCTAAAAAACGCAATTTTGAGGGCTTGCAATAATGTGATAGAAGCTGCCAATAAACTTGATGAGAGCCTCAAGAAATCTAATGAGACCCTCGATGCTATGATAAAGAAACAACTAGAAATTAAGCATACACGGACTGAAATAAAGATTATACAGACACCCAATAGCAGACCAGAGGAACACAAGAATCAAGTCAAAGATTTGAAATACAAAGAAGCAAAAAACACCCAACCGGAAAAGCAAAATGAAAAAAGAATCCGAAAATACGAAGATAGTGTAAGGAGCCTCTGGGACAGCTTAAAGCATACAAACCTCAGAATTATAGGGGTGCCAGAAGATGAGAGACAGCAAGATATTGAAAACCTATTTGAAGAAATAATGGCAGAAAACTTTCCCCACCTGGTGAAAGAAATGGACTTACAGGTCCAAGAAGCACAGAGAACCCCAAACAAAAGGAATCCAAAGAGGACCACACCAAGACACATCATAATTAAAATGCCAAGAGCAAAAGACAAAGCGAGAATCTTAAAAGCAGCAAGAGAAAGAGACTCAATTACCTACAAGGGAATACCCATACGACTGTCAGCTGATTTCTCAACAGAAACTTTGCAGGCCAGAAGGGAATGGCAAGAAATATTCAAAGTGATGAATACCAAGAACTTACAACCAAGATTACTTTATCCAGCAAAGCTATCATTCAGAAGTGAAGGTCAGATAAAGAGCTTCACAGATAAGGAAAAGCTAAAGGAGTTCATCACCACTAAACCAGTATTATACGAAATGCTGAACGGTATCCTTTAAGAAGAGGAAGAAGAAAAAGGTAAAGATACAAATTGTGAACAACAAACATGCATCTATCAACAAGTGAATCTAAGAATCAAGTGAATAAATAATCTGATGTACAGAATGAACTGGTGATTATAATGAATCAGGGACATAGAAAGGGAATGGACTGACTATTCTTGTGGGGGAAAGGGGAATGGGAGATGCAGGAAGAGACTGGACAAAAAATCATGCACCTATGGATGAGGACAGTGGGTGGGGAGTGAGGGCGGAGGGTGGGGCCGGAACTGGGAGGAGGGGTGTGATGGGGGGGGGGGGGGGAGAGGAAAAATGTAATCTGAACAATAAAGATTTAATTTAAAAAAAAAAGATTCTTGAAAGGCTCACAAAGTCCCTTGATATTCTCATAGATCCCTTGAAGCTCTCATTAAGATCCTTTAGCAACCTTATAACCATTTGTTTGAACTCTGTATCCAGTAGTGTGCTTGATTTCATTTCATTTGGAGAGTTCTTCTGATCTTTCATTTGTGACATGTTTCTTTGTCTTTGCATTTTGACCACTTCCCCATGTTTGTTTCTATATATTAGGTAGAGCTGCTATGTCTCCTGAAATTGGTAGCGTGGCCTCGTATAATAGGTGTCCTGTAGGGCCCAGTGGCTCAGCCTCTCCAGTCACTTGAGCTGGGCACTCTAGGTGTGCCCCTATATGGGCTTTATGCACAGTCTTGTTATAGTTGAGCCTTGATTGTTGTTGGCATCACTGGGAGGAGCTGATGTCCAGGAAAACTGGCCCTATGGACTAGCTGCTACTACAGTGGAAGAGCTGCTTTAGAGGAGATACCCCTATGGAGCAGAATTTGCTTCAGTGCGGCTGTTGTGCTCTCTGAGTCTGTCCCTTGAGTGTGTAGTTTGTGGATGTGTAGAGTTGTAATCTGGTATGGTGAGAAGCTGTCCATAGGTGCACTGGCTCTGAGGCCCCCTTGGGAGGAGCAATGTCAGCCATTGCCTGGGGCCCCACCTAGCATGAACTACAGAGTTATATGTAGATGGCTGCTACCTATATTAGGCTTGGAGGCGCCCAGGCAAGGCCAAACTGTGAAGCAAGGCAGGCTGGTGATAATACCAGATGTTGGGCAACTTATTGATAGGTATGGGGTTTGCTGATGCCAACTGCTATTTGTTTGAGAGATTTTAGGAAAGTCTGAAGCATGAGCCAGGATAGGCCATTCATATGCAAAAGACTTGGGTGGGCTGCAAATTGAATGGTGCATGTTTTCAGGAAATCACCAGGAAGAAGTGAACAGTGTGAGCCATGCTGATGGAAACTTAGATATGGCTGCCAGTCAGCTAAGCCGTGAGGGAAGTGCCAGTACAGGAAAAATGAGCCCTGTGAGCCATCCCCAAGTTCCTGCCCTGATGCCAGAAAATCCAGTTCCTCCCTGTATGTCCCTGGTTCCCCCAGTGTCACTGCCCAGATCTAGAGATCAGAGGAAGTAGAATGTGTAAATTCATGCACCAGCCCTTTAAGAGGAACTGCCTGGTTCTCGAGCAGCCTCTGAGTCACTCAGCCAAGGCCCCACTGTTTGTTACAGTCTAAAGTTATGGGCACTTCTCTTTCCAGCAGTGGAACCCTGGGCTGGGTGTCTGGTGTGGAGCTGGGACACCTTGCTCCTCATGGGAGGCCTCTTCAGTGGAGATATCCCTTGGAATTTAAAAAAACACACACACCATACCTAAGGAGAAAATTAACAAATGGAACTACATAAAAATAAAAAGTTTCTGCATAGCAACATAAACCATCAACAAAACGAAAAGGGAACCCACCATATGGGAGAAGATATTTAGCAATGATATATCTGATAAACGGTTCATATCCAAAATACATAACGAATTCACACAAATTAACAAAAGGAAGACAAACAATCCAATTAAAAATTGGTCAAAAGACCTTAATAGATACTTGTCCAAAGTGGACATATAGATGGCCAAGAAACATGAAAAAATGGTCAAAGTCACTGATCATCAGAGATATGCAAATTAAAATGACAATGAAGTATCACCTGATAGAATGGCTACCTTCAACAAATGACAAGGGCTGGCGAGGATGTGGAGAAAAGGGAACCCTAGTACACTGCTAGTGGGAATGCAGGCTGGTGCAGTCATTATAGAAAATAGTATAGAGTTTCCTCAAAAAATTAAATATGGAACTGCCATTTGACCCAGTGATCCCACTTGTAAGAATATAACCTAAGAGACCCCAAACTACAATCAGAAATAATATATGCACCCCTATGTTTATAGTAGCACAATTTACAATAGCTAAGATCTAGAAACAGCCCAAGTGACTGTCAGTAGATGAGTAGATAAAAATGTTGTGGTACACCATGGAATACTATGCAGCATAGTATCTCTTACTCTTTGAGACAGCATAGATGGACCTGCACAGAATCATGCTAAGTGAAATAAGTCAGTCAGAGAAAGAAAAGTATCACATGATCTCACTCATATGTGGACTCTAATGAACAAAATAAAATGATGATCAAAATAGACCCAGAAACACAGAAGCATAGAACAGACTGCAGAATCTCAGAGGGAAGGAGGGGGCGGGTAGGTATGTGAGAAGAGATCAACCAAAGAACTTGTATGCATATATGCATAACCCATGGACATAGATGATAAGATGGTGAAGGCTTAGGGTGGGGGGCAGGGGAGGTCTAGAAGGTGTCAATGGGGGAAAGAAGGGGATATATGTAATATTTTGAACAATAAAGATTTAATTTTTTTTAAAATGCCTCACATGGGTGTCGGACTAGCTTGGTCTGTGCTTCTGTCCCTCCTACCAGTCTTCGTGTGCTTTCTTCCTTACTTCTTTCATTGTAGGACTTCCATTGAGCCAGATTTCAGGCAGTTCTGAATAAAGGTTGTTCTTTATTTTACTTGTAATTTTGATGTGGTTGTGGGAGGCAGCGAGTACCCGCGTTTACCTATGCCACCATCTTGTTTCTCCTATATTAAGTCTTCTGACACATGAACATGAGATATCCTTGTATTGATTATCTGGCCAATGGTGGCCTCATCAAATGAGTTGGGAAGTGTTCCCTTCTCTGATTTTTTAAAAGAATTTGAGATGGGATAGTGTTAAATACTTTAAATATTTGGTAGAATTCACCAGTAAAATCATCCATATCTGGTCATTTTTGTGGGAAATTTTTTAAATTACAAATTCAGTGTCTTTATTTTTGTATAGGTCCATTCACATGTACTATTCCACGACTTTTAGTAGTTTATATCTTTCTAGGAATGTGCTGATTTCATCAAGGTTATCTAATTTGTTGGCATAGAGTTATTTATTCTATTTCCTTACCATCAGTTTTATTTCTGTAAGGTCAGTAGTAATGACCTCTGTTTCATTCCTGATTTTAGTAATTTGATTATGCTCTCGGTCCGTCTAGCTAGGGTTTGTCAATTATATTTAAACTAGTGGCCCAGTGCATGGATTCATACACATTGAAAGGCAATGAATTAGAAGAAATATTTTAACATCGCTATTTACCCTTTCTCTACAATAGAAATGTCAACCAAATTCACACTCGACAATGACATATCAAAACACATGTGTGCGATTGGTGCCAGCAAGAGCTTTATATGTATCGTGCATGCACGAGTCAACTTAGCGTCTTATATACATAGAATAAACTTGCTTAATTAGCTTTCTAATGTAGCTAAACTTTTTCCAGCTCAGTGAAGCACTCCAACTTCTATTTCAAGCAATTGTCAGCAACACAGAAGTAAATATTAACATGAAGTAGATTATTATTGTAGATCACGAAGGGAGAACAAGGGACTCACACAGACTGAAAGTGAAAGGATGGAAAAATATCTACCAGGCAAATGGAAATGAAAAAAAAAAAAGCTGGGGTAGCAATACTTATATCTGACAAAATAGACCTCAAAGTGAAGACCATAACAAGAGACAAGAAAGGCCACTTCATAATACTAATGGGATCGATACAACAAGAGGATATAACTCTGGTAAACATTTATGCACCCAATGCAGGAGCATCCAAATACATAAAAAAAACTTCTGGAAGATATCAGGGGAGAGATTGACAGCAACACAATCATAGTAGGAGACTTTAATACCCTATTAATATCACTGGATAAATCCTCTAGATAAAAAATTAGCAAAGTAACATCAATCCTATACGACTCACTAGACCGGATAGACGTAATTGACATCTTTAGAACAATCCACCCCAAAATTACAGAATATACATTCTTCTCAAGCAAACATGGGACATTTTCAAAGATAGACCACATATTGGGATACAGGCAAAGTCTCTCCAAATTCAAGAGAATTGAAATCATATCAAGCATCTTCTCAGATATCAATGGCATAAAATTAGAAATCAACTACAGTAAAAACAATCACAAAAATTCAAACACTTGGAGGCTGAATAGCATACTATTAAACAATGAGTGGGATAACAGAGAGATCAGAGAAATAAAAAACATACTGAAAACAAATGACAACGAAAACACAACAATCTAAAAGCTTTGGGACACAGTAAAAGCAATCCAGAGAGGGAAGTTCATAGCATTACAGGTCTACCTCAAAAAAACAAAACAAAACAAAACAAAAAACTGGTAATAAACCATCTAATTCAGCAACTTGAAGAATTAGAAAGAGAGCAAGAAAAGCCCAGTGTGAGCAGAAGGAAGGATACAATAAAGATCAGAGTGGAAATAACTGACATAGAGACCAAAAAAACAATAAAAAAAGATCAATGAACCAAGAGCTGGTACTTTGAAAGGATAAACACAATTGATGAACCTCTAGACAGGCTCACCAAGAAACAAAGAGAGAGGACCCAAATAAATAAAATCAGAAACAAAAGAGGTGAAATAAAAACAGACCCCACAGAAAAATGAAGAATTATAAAAAAAAAAAATACTATAAGCAACTCTACTCCAACAAACTGGTCAACCTACAAGAAATGGACATATTCCTAGAAAAATTCGACTTTCCAAAACTCAACCAGGAGGAATCAAAAAATCTGAATAGGCGGATAACTATAAAGGAAATTGAAACAGTAATCAAAAAACTTCCAGCAAACAAAAGCCCTGGATCAGATGGCTTCACAGGGGAGTTTTAACAAACATTCAAAGAAGAAATAAAACCTATCTTCCTTAGACTATTCAAAAAAATTCAAGAGGAAGGAACAGTTCCAAGCTCTTTCTACGAAGCCAGCATTACCCTAATCCCAAAACCAGATAAAGACACCACAAAGAAAGAAAATTACAGGCCAATATCTCTCATGAACACAGACGCCAAAATCCTCAACAAAATTCTAGCAAATCAAATCCAGCATTACATTAGAAAGATCATACACTATGAACAAGTGGGATTTATTCCAGGGATGCAAGGATGGTACAATATCCACAAATCAATAAATGTGATACACCACATAAACAAACTAAGAGATAAAAACCATATAATCATATCCATTGATGCAGAAAAAGCATTTGACAAAATCCAACACCCTTTCTTGATAAAAGCTTTCAGCAAGGTGGGAATAGAAGGATCATACCTCAACATAATAAAAGCCATATATGACAAACTCACAGCCAACATCATACTCAATGGGCAAAAACTAACACAAATTCCCCTAAGAACAGCAATGAGACAGGGAGCCCACTCTCACCACTCCTGTTTGACATAGTACTGGAAGTGCAAGCCATTGTGATCAGACAAGAAGAACAAATAAAAGGCATCCAAATTGGAAAAGAAGTAAAACTGTCCTTATTTGCAGATGACATGATATTGTACATAGAAAACCCCAAAGACACCATCAAAAACCTACTAGACTCAATAAATGAATTCGGCAATGTAGCAGGATATAAAATTAACACCCAGAAGTCTATGGCTTTTCCATACACCAATAATGAATTCACAGAAAGAGACATTTCAAAAGCAATCCCATTTACCAGTGCAACAACAAAATTAAGATACCTAGGAATAAACTTAACCAAGGAGACAACGGACCTGTACTCAGAAAATTACCAGACGCTAAAAAAAGAGATAGAGGAAGACATGAAGAAGTGGAAGAATATACCATGTTTATGGACTGGTAGAATCAACATCATTAAAATGTCCATACTACCCAAAGCAATCTATAAATTCAACACAATTCCCATTAAAATACAAACGGCATACATCAGAGTCCTAGAACAAATTCTCCAAAAATTCATCTGGAATAAAAAAAGACACCGAATAGCTGCAGCAGTCTTCAGAAAGAAGAACAAAGTTGGAGGGATCACAACACCAGATATCAAGCTATACTACAAAGCCACTATTCTCAAAATACCTAGTACTGCCACAAGAACAAACATATAGACCAGTGGAACAGAACAGAGAACCCAGAAATCAACACAAGCCAATATGCTCAATTAATATTTGACAAAGGAGGCAAGAACATACAATGGAGTCAAGACAGTCTCTTCAATAAATGGTGTTGGGAAAGCTGGACAGACACTTGCAAAAAAATGAAACTAGACCACCAACTTACACCATACACAAAAATCAACTCAAAATGGATAAAGGACTTAAATGTAAGATGGGAAACCATAAATATCTTAGAAGAAGCCATAGGCAGCAAAATAGCAGACATTTGTCGTAGCAATATCTTTACCGATACAGCTCTTAGGACAATGGAAACTAAAGAGAAAATAAACAAATGGGACTACATCAAAATAAAAAGCTTTTGCACAGCAAAAGAAACCATCAACAAAACAACAAGAAAGCCCACTGCATGGGAGCTCATAAACTGAATGGCCATATTATTAGACCACCCCATTAGTACTTCGTTGGGCCACCTTTTGCCTTCAATACTGCGGCGATTCTTCTTGGCATTGACTCCATGGGATGTTGAAAGGTGATGCGAGGAATCTGACACCATGCCTGATGAATAGCACTGTCCAGTTCTGTGAGAATCGATGGTTGTGGAACCAGCTGCCTGATGGCTCTTTTAACTTTGTCCCACAAATGCTCAATTGAATTGAGATCTGGTGATTGTGGGGCCACCTAAGCTAGGTAAAGTCTCCCTCATGTTCTTGAAACCACTCCTGCATAATACGAGCACCATGGCATGGCACATTGTCTTGTTGGAAGACACCATCTCCATTGGGATACACCATCAACATGATAGGATGAACTTGATCAGCATCGATACTTAGGTATGTTGTGCTATTCAGATGTTGTTCCACAAGAATTAAAGGGCCCTAATTATGCCAGGAAAACATGCCCCAAACCATAACACTGCCCCCACCAGCTTGAAGGGTTGTACTCATGCATGTGGGGTGCATGGTTTCATACTGTTTCCGCTAAATTCTCACTCTGCCTTCTGCATAATGCAACTGGAAACATGAGTCATCGGACCACATGACTTTTTTCCAATGCTCGACTGTCCAATCCTTGTGTTCCTGTGTGAATTGGAGATGTTTTATCTTGGTAACTGCAGACAGCAAAGGTGTTCAAACAGGCCTTCAGCTGTTTTGCTGATACTCGCTCCATGGCTCCGAGTGCCAACAACCATCCCACATTCAAAAGCTATTAAATCGCGTTGTTTACCCATATCTTCAGAAAAAAAAATCACTTCTACTGTCGTGGTAAACAACCTGCTTCCCTAATTATAATGGTCTGGCCCTTTGGCAACTTCAGCGCGAAATTATAGCTAATTTGCCTACAAACGTCAGGTGGTCATAATAATCTGGCCAATCAGTGTATTTGTCAATGTTATATCCGAAAAGGGTTTAATCTCCAACATTTACAAGGAACTCATACAACTTAACAAAAGGAAGATAAACAATCCAATCAAAAAATGGGCAAAGGACCTAAATAGACACTTTTCAAAAGAGGACATTCAGAAAGCCAAGAGATATATGGAAACATGCTCAAAGTCACTAATCACCCGAGAGATGCAAATCAAAACAACAATGAGGTACCATCTCACACCTGTCAGAATGGCTATCATCAACAAAGCAACAAACAACAAGTGCTGGAGAGGATGCGGAGAAAAAGGAACCCTCCTTCACTGCTGGTGGGAATGCAGACTGGTGCAGCCACTGTGGAAAACAGTATGGCGTTTCTTCAAAAAATTAAAAATGGAACTGCCATTTGACCCAGTAATCCCACTTCTAGGAATATATCCCAAGAAACCAGAAACACCAATCAGAAAGGATATATGCACCCCTACGTTCAACAACACAAGTTACAATAGGTAAGATTTGGAAACAGCCTAAGTGCCCATCAGCAGATGAGTGGATTAGAAAACTGTGGTACATCTACACAATGGAATACTACGCTGCTGTAAAAAAAGAAGGAATTCTTACCATTTGCAACAGCATGGATGGAAACTGGAGAGCATTATGCTAAGTGAAATAAGCCATTCAGTGAAAGATAAATACCAAATGATCTCACTCACTTGTGGAATATAAAGAACATTATAAACTGTTAAACAAAAATAGAGGCAAAGAAGCATTGAACAGACAGTCAAACTACAACGGGAAGGTAGGGGAGGGTTGGGGAGTAATAGATCAACTGAAGGACTTGTATGCATACATATAAGCATAACCAATGGCCCCAAGCCCCTAGGGTGAGGGGCATGTGAGGGCATGTGGGGGGGGGGGGTAGGGAAGGCCAGGGGGAGGCTAATGGGGGGAAAAAAGAAGACATATGTACTACTATTTGTAATACTTTAAACAATAAAAAATAAAAAGAATAAAAAATATAGTGTTTAATCTTTACAGACTTATGTATTTTCCAAATTTCTGTTATTGATTTGTAATTTCATTTCATTGTATGCAAGAAATATAATTTCAATTCTTTACAATTTATTGAGGTTTGTTGTCTGGCTTATCCTATGATCTCTTTGGGAGGATATTCCATGTCCACATGAAAAGAATATAGTCTACTCCTCATGGGTGAAGTGTTCTAAAAATATGTTAGTTGATTTATTATGTTGTTCAAGTCTTCTGTATTCTTGTTGATGTTCTGTACAGTTGTTCTATCCATTAATGAAAATAGGTTATTGAATTCTCCAACTATTATTTTTTAATAATTTAATTCTGCTTCATGTATTTGAAGTTCTATTTTTAGATGAATATCTTATATAATAAAGAGCTAATATGCTAATTAGACTAGATGGTGGGAAGGCCTTCCGGAACGACCAGTGGGCAGGGGGCAGAGCCACAGGGCTATGAGGCAGCCGGGACTGCGAATGCCAAGGCAGCCAGGGCTGCAAAAGCCTACTCTTGCACTTATTTCGTGCATCGGGCCTGTAGTATAATTGTTATACCTACTTGAATTACTGACTTATAATAAAATGTCCTTCTTGTTTCTAGTAACTATTTTTTATTGAAAGTCCATGTTTGTCTGCTCCAGTTTTATACTGTTTGCATGTTATATCTCATTCTGTCCTCATGTGAATTCTAGCTATTCTCTAATGTTTCATTTCCACTTTAAGAACTTCTTTTGCTATTCATCAGGGCAGATTTTAATGGTTAATTCTTTAAGTTTTTTGTTTACCACAAAATGTCTTAAGTTCTCAGTTTTTAATAGATAGTTTTGTTAGATATATAATATTTATTTGATAGACTTCTTTATAATTTTTTATTCAAGTATAGTTGGGTTTACCATATTATTTTGGTTATATTAGTTTCAGGTGTACAATAGAGTGATTCAACATTTTAATACCTTACAATGTGATCTCTCCTCTAATTCTAGTAATCTTCTGTGATGGGGAATATAGTAAATAACACTGTGATAAGTTTGCACAGGGACTTATCACAGATGATAGACTTTTTTTCAGTACTTTGAATATGTCACCCCACTGTTTTCTGGCCTTTATGGTTTCTAAAGAGAAGTCATCCGTTAATTTTTTTGACAATCTCTTAAACATCATGTCATTTTTATCTTATTATTTCAAGATTCTCCCTATTTTGACATCTTTCAACAGTTTCACTACAATATGTTTAAGCATGTATCTCCTTGAGTTTGTCTTCCTTTAAGTTTGTTGAATTTGTGGGAAGAGCAGATTAAAATTCTTAACCAAATTTGTTTAGTTTTGGGCCACTGTTTCCCCAAATATTATTTCTACCCTTTATCTCCTCTTCATCTAGGATTCTCATTATGCATATAACTGTTATACTTGATGATATCCATGGTCTCTGAAGATTTATTCATTTTTCTTAATTATTTTTCACAAATTGAATAAACTCATCTGTATTTAAGTTACTCTGATTCTATATTCTCCCAGTATAAATCTGATGTTAAACCCCTATAGTGAATTTTTCACTTCAATTATTGTACTTTCAAACTACACAATTCTTAAGTTGTTCTTTTATATTAATTAAATAAATGGAAATTTTATTTTTCTATAAATTTTGTAAATATATAATATTTAAAATAGTTAATTGAAATTCTCTTTTTGAAAGTCCAATGGCTTGGCTTCAAGAAGACAATTTCTATTTATTATTGGTTTCTTGTTGACCTTCCTAAGGGGCCATTTTTTATTTTATTGCAGATATAATTTTTTTGTTAAAAAGTGAACATGTTAAATAATGCAATATGACAACTTTGGAAATCAGAACCCCATTCCTTTCCTGTAATTTAATGTTCTTGTTGTTGCTCTTTGTTTAGTGATTTCATGGACTAATTCTATAAAGTCTGTATTTTTTGTCATGTTAATCCACTGAAGTCTCTGGTCAGTTAGCTCAGTGGTCAGCTAATGATTGGACAAAGATTTATTTAAATGCTTTGAACAAATAAGTCTCCCAGCCTTTGTTGAAGGGCTCTGCTTGTGTGTTGGTATATACCTTCAACACTAAGCCAGGTGGCTTATAACTCTATTTTAGTCTTCAATTCCTGCTTGCACAGATCTTTGAGGTCAGCCAGAAGCGAGAGATTAAAGTTTCCTCAAGTCTTTTCTTGAGAGATGCAAATCTAGGACATCAGTGAAGCCCATACATGTGCATGACTTTCTAGAGTTTTAGGACTATGTTGCAGGTTTTCAAAGCTATGTACAACTCATTCTCAATTTTTCCTGTTAGGTTTACTGTTCAGCTTCTTGTTTGTTGCTATTCTTTTTGCTGCCTGAGGCAGCTGAAATGCCAAACAATTACCACTAATTATTTTTTACAAATTTGCTAAGGAAAAATCCACTTGCAGTAAGTCAGATATGAGCCAATTTATATAAGAAAGTATTATAAGTATTTTTCAGCTCTAGAGGAGTTTCAAACCCATTGTACCCTCTCCAATGGCTGCTGTAATGATGGTTTTTAGAGGTCCCCTGATTGTGTACCTGCTAGTTTCCAAGGCTACTGTGGAGCTGTAGAAAAGAGAATGGAAAAAGGGTAAGTTGAAACACCACAAAATCCACTGTTATTCCAATTATTCAGCCCTTTTCCTTGAATAAACACACCTTATATTGTTACAAATTTTGGTTAATTTCCAGTGCTTTTATTGTTTCAATTAAAGAGCAGCATTTCAGAGGTTATTTCCTGACCATTCTCACTCAGGTAACTGGGTCATAGATTGCTGTTGTTGTTGATAATACTCACCAGAAGATATATATTTCCCATTGATTTTTAGAAAGAGTGGAAAAGAGGGGAAGAGACAGAGTGAAACGTCATTGTGCTAGAGACACATCAATTGTTTGCCTCCCACACATGACACAACCAGGACCTGGGATACAGCCTGTAATCTAGATACATTCCCTTGACTGGAATCAAACCCGTGACTCTTCAGTCCAAGGGCCAACGGTCTAACCAATGAGCAAACCAGCTAGGGCTGGGTCAGAGATTTTTTTATTTTTTATTTTTTAGATAAGTCTTTATTGTTCAGATTATTACAGTTATTCCTCTTTTTTCTCCCCATAGCTCCCCTCCACCCAGTTTCAACCCCACCCCATGCCCTTAACCCCCCCATTGTCCTTGTCTATAGGTGTTCAATTTTTGTTCAGTCTCTTCCCGCACTCCCCATACCCCCGTCCCACCGAGAATTTTCAGTCCACTACCTTTCTATGCCCCTGATTCTACTATATTCACCAGTTTATTCTGTTCATCATATTTTTTATTCACTTGATTTTTAGATTCACTTGTTGATAGATATGTATTTGTTGTCACCTTGTTGTTTATAATTTTTATCTTTACCTTTTTCTTCTTCTTCCTCTTCTTAAAGAATACCCTTCAGCATTTCATACAGTACTGGTTTGGTGGTGATGAACTCCTTTAGCTTTTGCTTATCTGTAAAGCTCTTCATCTGACCTTCAATTCTAATGATAGCTTTGTGGGGTAGAGTAATCTTGGTTGTAGGTTCTTGCTATTCATCACTTTGAATATTTCTTGCCACTCCCTTTTGGGCTGCATAGTTTCTGTTGAAAAATCAGCTAACAGTCATATGGGTACTCCTTTGTAGGTAACTAACTGTTTTTCTCTTGCTGCTTTTAAGATTCTCTTTTTGTCTTTTGCCCTTGGCATTTAAATTTTGATGTGTCTTGGTGTGGTCCTCTTTGGATTCCTCTTGTTGGGGGCTATTTGCACTTCCTGGACTTGTAAGTCTATTTCTTTCACCAAGTAGGGGAAATTTTCTGTCATTATCTCTTCAAATAGGTTTTTAATATCGTGCTCTATCTCTTCTTCTGGCACCCCCATAATTCAGATGTTGGTACGCTTGAAGTTGTCCCAGAGGCTCCTTACACTATCTTCATATTTTTTAATTCTTTTTGCTTTTTGCTTTTCCAGTTGGGTGTTTTTTGCTTCTTCGTATTTCAAATCTTTGACTTGATTCTTGGGATCCTCTAGTTTGCTGTTGGATCTCTGTATATTATTCTTTATTTCAGTCAGTGTATGCTTAATTTCTAATTGGTCCTTTTTCATATCCTTGAGGGTCTCACTAAATTTCTCAGAGGTTTCTAGAAGGTTCTTGAGTAACCTTATAACCGTGGTTTTGAACTCTATATAGAGTAGTTTGCTTTCTTGCATTTCTTTCATTTGTGACATGTTTCATTGTCTCCACATTTTGGCTACTTCCCTGTGTTGACAGAGTGGCTTTGTGTGCTAGGTGTCCTATAGGGTCCAGTGGCTCAGCCTCCCCAGTCACCTGAGGTGGATGCTCTTGGTGCACCTGTTTGTGGGCTGTGTGCACAGTCTTGTTGTAGTTAAGCCTTGATTGCTGTTGGTATCACTGGGAGGAATTGACCTCCAGACCAATTGGCTGTGAGGACCAGTTGTGTCTACAGTGGGAGAATGGCTGTGCTGGAAACACCCTTATGGGGCAGGACTTGCTTCAGTGGGTCTTTGGTGCTCACTGAGTCTACCCTCTGAGAGTGTCTCTTATGGATCTGAAGAGTTGTAATCTGGTGTGGTCTCACTCTGACCACTGGGTACACTGGCTCTTGGATCTCCATGGAGTTGTGCTGCAAAGTCAGCCACTGCCAAAGGCCACCCAGCAAGAGCTACAGAGAGATCTATAGATTCCTCCTCTTTGTTTGGGGTTTGGAGGTGCCCAGAAGAGGCACAGCTGTGAAGAAATGCAGGCTGCTGACCAGCCTTAGGCCTTCTTTTATAAGCTCTGTGGTTCTTTGGCCCAGCTGCAGTTTGTTAGGTTAGGTTGCAAAAGGCCAGGCCATTCATATGCAAAAGCTTCTGCTCACAGCTTGGGTGGGGTTGTAAATTGGGTGGGGTGTGGTCTCAGGGAATCACTGGGCAGTGCCAACAGCAATAGTTGCCCATGGGCCCTGCCCCAGATAGGTCCCTGGGTCTCTGTGTCCTGCGGCCCCATGCAGGAACAATGAACGCTGGGAGCACCTCTGAGAGAAAGCCACCCTCATGTTCCAGCCCGATGCCCGACAGTCCAGTTTCTCCCAAATGAGTCTGGGTCTCCAGAGTCTCACCTGGAACTAGAGTTCAGAGCAGTCAGGTGTTTGTATCTTCCTCCCGATTGAAAAAGACCACAGCATACCCAGTTGCCAGCCCGTTTCCACGTGCGCCTCCATACCTCCACTCTTCTGCACATCTGCACCTCCTACCAGTCTAGGTGCACTTTTCTCTTTCCCTTTAATTGTCAAAATTCCACTCAGCCAGCCTTCCTGTGGTTCTGGATGATATCTGTTTTGTCTTTTAGTTGTCGTTTTGATGTGGTTGTGCAAGGCAGCAAGTTCAGGTGTTTACCTATGCCACCATCTTGGTTTCTCTCCCAGAGATTTTTTTCATACATACTTTCAATTAACAAGGGCTTCAGAATTTTTAAATCAATTTAAAATTAAGTTACTGAGTCAGAAAATCCCACTGCTTAATGTATGGCTTCTAAAACAGCGGTCACCAACCTTTCATACCTCAGAGACCACTGGTTGGCAACCGCTTGCTCTAAAAGGTCATATAAGTTCATGTAATTGGTGATTAGAAGACTTTAAAGGCCCACTGAGATCCATGGCAACAGGCAAAAAGTATTAGGAAAGTCAAGATTGTTTCTGCATTCTGGTAAACTCCTGTCTGAAAGACTCAGACTTTCACAGATCATCTATCTTAATTCAACTACTTCATTTTATTCATGAAGCCTGGGGACCAGAAATAGAAAATGACATATCCAAGGTCCACACCAATAGCTGCACAATCAGAAGGGGACTCCAATTCAATGCTCTAACTGCTTTAAGATAACCATGTGTCGCCAGCCATTGCCAAAGAACCTATGTTATATACTCTTCTCTATCTAATTGCCCCCCCAATGGTATGTAGTTTCCCCAAAAGGTTTCATATTCATTTTTCTTTGCTCATGTATATAGTGAGTTGGGAAATGCTTCAAGGACTAATGCAGGAGGTTTGGACCATGGTTATTTCTGGCTTATAGTCATGAAGTCTTATAAGGCCTCTTGCTGCTATATTTTAATGAAACATCATGGATATTATAGCACTGTCTGAGAACTAACATTGTGAATGGATCTCTAGAGTTACTGGAAAGAAATAAAAGCTTTAGTAAAATCAGCCTATCCCTTAGAGTGTTGTAGGAGAGAATAGCCATTAAACAGCAGGGAGAATGAGTTCAAAACTTATTCTCTCTTCAGATAAGAGGAACAGTGACTGAGAAAACTGGCTAGAAAGGGAAGAAAACAGGCCTGCATAACCACCACTGCAACTACCAACACCACCATCAACAACATTCATTGCCCCAACATAACTACAAAGCACGGCTTACAAAACTGACTACAGGGAACATTCCTGTTTAAGAACATCGGAGGAAGAATTACTCTGTTCTACTTCTGAGGAAGATTGTGAGAAACCTTCACCCAAAAGACCTGCTATTCCCTCTGATGAATTTAAGGAAGAAAAAAATTAATTATTTAGGGAAGGGAGGCTTCTTGGGCTGCATTTGTCCAGCTAGGATTACAAGTACATACAAAGGTATCTTCTCCATCCTCAATTTGGGGATCAAAAGATACAATGAGGCAACCGAACATGTGAACAGCCAAGAATTAGCCAGTAGCTCCAGGCTCTGCGACCACATGTGCGAACAGCCGAACCTTATACAGCAGCCCCAGGAACCATGACCACTCCAGCAACCGCACGAGCTGCCAAAGCCCATGACCACCAGAGGAGCAGCCACCGGATACAACCACACAATGAGCAGATGACCCGCAACCCCCCCACCCAGGACCAGCAGCTGCCCCACGAGCAGCCAACACCTGCAACCACCTGAGGAGAAGCCGCCGCATGTGACCACATGAAGAGCAGACCCCCCACGACCCCCCAAGGAGCAGGTGCTGCCTGCGACCACACAAGGAGCAGTTGCCCCGAGACCGCCCAGGGAGCAGCTGCCCTGCAACCGCATGAGGAGTGGCTACACCATGACCGCCTGAGGTGCAGCTGCCACCAGCAACTGCCTGAGGAGCTGCCAACACCCGTGACCACCCGAGGAGCAGATGCCAACCAACTCTGCCTGAGGAGCAGTTGCGGCCCATGACCAGGAAACCCACCACCAATCCCACACTGAAGCCACAGGCCCCACGCAACTCTACACCTAGATCCCTTGGTGAGGGCAAAAATGAGGAGACAGAAGGACAATCCCCAAAGGAAAAAAAAGGATGAATCGCCAGAAAAGGAACTAAATGAAACAGAGGCATGCAATAAGTCAGAAAAAGAATTCAGAATAAAGATCATACAGTTCATAAACCCGATGGATGAGAACATCAACATC
>NW_005871052.1:16412557-16418378 GCF_000147115.1 Myotis lucifugus | reverse complement strand
CAGCAGCTTCCCTTTCACTGCAACAGGACTTGTTTCCCATTTCTACCTTGGACCACAGGGAAAGGGGCAGCTGAAAGAAAGGGCTGGAGCAGGATGCTGCCTTCTTCCCTTTCTTCTTCCTCTTTTTTCTGAACGCTTCCATGCCTTGTAGTTCTTTTGCTTTCTTTTCTTTTTCTCTCTACTACCCTCCATCCTCCATAACAGCTGACCCAGAGAACACAGCTTGCTCCTCCTTGGACGCCGACGCCACCATCAAGCACGGCCCTGATGGACCCTTTGATGCAGCCCTTCAACTCGCTGACACGTCGGGAAGCCCGTCGCCAGTGATGCCACCCGCTAGCCAGACCAACAAAGACAATCAAACCAACAACTTGAGGACAGCTGAAATCTCTTGACTGAAGAGGCCGGCAACCTCCTAAGGAACGGGTCTCCTTGTGCACTATGTTTATAGCTATGCTTATTGTCATTGCTTGCCAGTCTTCTTCCAAGTCTTAAACAGCCCAATCTGAGAGGTGGCCACTGATTTGCATGCGCTATCATTTAAAAAATAAAAAAGGGGGAATTTGCCAGGAGCCGGTCCATCCTTGCTGCTTGACACAGTCGCTGCAGGAAAGAAACATCTGCACAGCATATGTTTCAAGGGACCTGGCATATATAGCATATTGTTCTTAATATGTTTGCTCTCTTTAGCGCCATGTGTTTTAACCAAGGTCACCTCTCCGAGAAAGGTTGTTTCCCCAGGTGGGGATTTTTCCCTGAGGTTAGGGAGGGGATACAACCCCTTAATTAAGTGCCAGGCGGGTAGTTAAGCTACATAATCTTTACTCCCTGGAATGGAGATAAGAAACGCCCTAACCTTTGTAATAGAAATTGACAGGATTAAAATCGGCTGGTATAAATATGGATGTAACAAGACAATAAACATCAGAACCTCATCAGTTCCTAACCAGAACTCCGACCAGAACTTTGGCTGGAGATCCTGGCTAGAGGTCCTGACTAGGCTGCTGATCAACTGAAGGCTGTCTTCGTGTCATTCCTTCTTCGCCGACTCCGTCCACACCTTTGGGAACCCCTGGACCCGCTGGGATTGGACCCCAGCATGGAAGAAGGAACATAGACACAAAAAAATAAAAATGGCTACAAACAGATAAATATTAATAATAACTTTAAACGTCAATGGCTTAAATGTTCCAATCAAAAAATATCAAGTGGCTGAATGGATAAAAAAACAAAACAAAAACATGACCCATATATATGCTGTCTATAAGAGACCCACCTCAGAACTAGAAACTCACACAGACTGAAAGTGAAGGGATAAAAAAATACCTTTCAGGCAGATGGAAATGAAAAAAAAGCTGTGGTAGCAATATTTACCATATCTGAAAAAATAGACTTCAGAGTGAATGCTATAACAAGAGATAAGGAAGGCCACTTCATAATAGTAAAGGGATTGATACAACAAGAGGATATAACTCTGGTAAACTTACATTCACCCAATGCAGGAGCACCCAAATACATAAAAAAGCTGCTGGAATATATCAAGAGAGAGATCAACAGTAATACAATCATAGTAGGGAACTTTAATACACCACTGATATCACTGGCTAAATCCTCTAGACAAAAAAAAAATCATCAAAGAAACAGCAATCCTAAATGACTCACTAGATAAGATTGACTTAATTGACATCTTCAGAACATTTCACCCAAAAACTGCAGAATATACATTCTTCTCAAGTGCACATGGGACATTTTCAAAGAAAGACCACATGTTGTGTCACAGGCAAAGTCTCTCTGAATCCAAGAAGATAGAAATAATACCAAGAATCTTCTCAGACCACAATGGCATAATATGAGAAATAAACTACAGTAAAAACAATCAAATAATTCAAACACGCGGAGGCTGAAAATCATGCGATTAAACAATGATTGGGTTACCAAAGATATCAAAGAAAAAATTAAAAACATCCTGGGAATGAATTACAATGAAAACATAATCCAAAACCTGTGGGACACAGTTAAAGCAGTCCTGACAGGGAAGTTCATAGCATTACTGGCCTACCAAAAAACAAAACAAAACAAAACAAAAAAAACTGGTAATAAATTAACGAACTCAACAACTTAAAGAATTAGAAAGAGAGCAACAAGGAAAGCCCAGAGTGAGCAGAAGGAAGGAGATACTAAAGATCAGAGCAGAAATAAATGAAGTACTGACCAAACAAACAAACAAACAATACAAAAGATCAATGAAGCCCTAACTAGTTTGGTTCAGTGAATAGAGCGTCGGCCTGCAGACTGAAGCATCCCAGGATCCATTCCGGTCAAGGGCATGTACCTTGGTTTTAGGCACATCCCCAGTAGAGGGTGTGCAGGAGGCAGCTGATCCATGTTTCTTTCTCATCAATGTTTCTAACTCTCTATCCCTTTTACTTCCTCCCTGTGAAAAATCAATAAAATATATTTTAAAAAAAGATCAATGAAAACAAGAGCTGGTTCTCTGAAAGGATAAACAAGATAGATGAACCTCTAGCCAGATTCACCAAGGAGCAAAGAGAGAGGACCCAAATAAACAAAATCAGATATGAAAGTGGAAAAATAACAACAGACCCCACAGAAATACAAAGGATTGTAAAAAAAAAAAAAAAATACTATGAACAACTATACTCCAACAAACTAAACAACCTAGAGGAAAAGGACATATTTCTAGAAAAATACAACCTTCCAAAACTCAACCAGGAAGAATCTAAAAATCTCAATAGGCTGATAACTATGGAGGAAATTGAAGCAGTCATCAAAAAGCTTCCAGCAAACAAAAGCCCGGGCCAGATGGTGTCACAGGGGAGTTTTACCAAACATTCAAAGAAGAACTAAAACCTATCCTTCTCAGACTATACCAAAAAAATCAAGGGGAAGGCACACTTCCAAGCTCTTTCTATGAATCCAGCATTACCCTAATCCCAAAACCAGATAAAGACACTACAAAAAATGAGAATTAAAGGCCAATATCCCTGATGAACATAGATGCTAAAATCCTCAACAAAATACTAGCAAACCGGATCCAGCATTACATTAGAAAGCTCATACACCATGACCAAGTGGGATTATTCCAGGGATGCAAGGCTGGTACAATATCTGCAAATCAATAAATGTGATACATCACATAAACAAATTGAGAGCTAAAAATCACATAATCATATCAATTGATGCAGAAAAGGCATTTGACAAAATCCAACACCCTTTCCTGATAAAAACTCTCAGCAAGGTGGGAATAGAAGGTTCATACCTCAACACACTAAAAGCTTTATATGACAAACCTACAACCAACATCATATTCAATGGGCAAAAACTAAAACCATTTCCCCTAAGAATAGGAACAAGACAGGGATGCCCACATTCATCACTCCAGGTCTACATAGTCCTGGAAGTGCTAACCATAGCGATCAGACAAGAAGAAATAAAAGGCATCCAAATTGGAAAAGAAGAAGTAATACTGTCCTTATTCGCAGATGAAATGATATTGTACTTAGAAAACCCTAAAGACTCCATCAAAAAAACAACTAGAACTAATAAATGAATTTGACAATGTAGCAGGATAAAAATTAACACCCAGAACAGACTATCCAACCTATGAGGGAAGGCGGGGGGGGGGGGGTGAGGGGGTAAAAGATCAACAAAAGGACTTGTATGCATGCATATGAGCAAAACCAATGGACACAGACAGGGGTGTGGGGGTGAGGGCACGTGCTGAGGGGTAAAAGGCAGCTGGGGAGAGGTTAATGGGGGAAAAGGGAGACTTAAGAAATACTTTAAACAACAAGTAATTTAAATTTAAGAAAAAAACTGACTACAGTACTCTTCAATAATGTCTAGCAGTCCCAGAGCATTAAAAGGAGAGCCCAAACACCAATCAGAAAGGATATATGCATCCCTATGTTCATAGCAGCACAATTTACAATAGCTAAGATTTGGAAACAGCCTAAGTGCCCATCAGCAGATGAATGGATTAGAAAACTGTGGTACATCTACACAATGGAATACTATGCTGCTGTAAAAAGGAAGGAGCTCCTACCATTTGCAACAGCATGGATGGAGCTGGAGAGCATTATGCTAAGTGAAATAAGTCAGTCGGAGAAATATAAATATCACGTGCTCTCCATCATTTGTGGATTATAATGAACAACACAAACAGATGAACAAAAACAGATGTAGAGAGAGAAGCATCAATCAGATGCTCAAAACTCAGAGGGAAGGTAGGGGAGGGTGGGGGTGAGGGGGAGAGATCAACCAAAGGACTTGTAAGCATGCATATAAGCATAAGCTATGGATGTAGACAACAGGGGGTGAGGATGAGGGCAGGATTGGGGAGATGATAGGACATTGGGGGGGATAAGGACACATTTGTAATATCTTAATCAATAAAGGGGGGGAAAAAGAAAAAGAAAAAAAAAGGAGGGCCCAGCAAAAATTAACTATCCCTAGAGAATTTTAAGAGAAACAATAAAATGCTAAGAAAATGGAGAGGAAGGGAAAGTCACTATATAACATGCTTCTCAGGTCTTACATTATTTTTCATTATCATTTTACTAATAAGAAAACTGAGGTTCAGCAAAGTTAAGTATTTCATAATAGTAGCATACACTGTTTTCCAAAAGGGTTGTAAATTTCCAATGAAGGATGATAATATGAATCAAAAGGTTTAAAATTGTTTACAACCATTTAGGCAATAAATTCACTTCTGGGAAACCACACCTAAAAAATAATCTTGAATACAAGGGGAAAAACCTTTGTACCCAAACGTATGATAATGAATAATAGAAAACAAAAAATGCCCAATGATTGGGGAATGATTAAGTACATCCACTTAATAGACTATTATTAGAGCCATAAAAAGGAGAAGTACAGCCCAAGTGTTCATCAGTAAAGGAGTAGATTTAAAAAAGCTGGGGAACATTTACACAATGGAATACTATTCAGCTATAAAAAGAAGGAACTCTTAACTTTTGCAACAGCATGGATGGACCTAGAGATTATTATGCTAAGCGAAACTAAAGCCAGGCAGAGAAAGACAAATACCATATGATCTCACTTGTATGTGGAATCTACTGAACAAAATATACTGATGAACAAAATACAACCAGAGGCAAACTAACAAACTGACAGAAATCAGAGAGGAGGGGGACTGAATTAAAGAAAGTGAAGGAATTAGCCAAAGAATATAAATACATAGCCCATGGACACAGACAACAGTGTGGTGATGGCCAGAGGTTGAGGAGGAGGCTGGGTGGAGGTGGGTAAAGGGAGGAAAATGGGGGATTATCTGTAATAGTGTCAACAATAATTTTTTTAAACGAAGTACACAAAATTTTATAAACACAGCAAAATGCCTTCAATGGAACATTAGATGAAAAAATCAGAATACAAAATATTGTACATAAAATGTATACATTATTAATGAGGCAAGTTAGTAGGAAAATTCCTTGGCAAGTGGAATAGGGAAACTGAAACATAGCTGAAAAACAAACTGTCTGAGCAATTTACAGCCAGAAACAGAAGGCCACCAGGGTAGAAAGCTCCAGGTGCCTAGCATGGAGCAAACCTGGGAAAACAAGGACCTTGCCTCCAGGGTAACCTTTCCTCCCTAGAGATAACATCTATGCCTTGGTTGTATTTCAGCTCCAGGCCCAGAAAAGCAGCAAAACCAGACTAGCAAAGGACAAGGTTGAACTCAGGATCAGCTGCTTTGACTAATGACCTCCTGCCCTGTTGCCTACCTGGAAAGCTGATGAATATCCTGTTGAGATCCTCCCCTGGGACCTCCCCTAAA
>NW_005871052.1:16387302-16412457 GCF_000147115.1 Myotis lucifugus | reverse complement strand
CACCTTTAAAAGATTTTAGGACTAATGACCCATTGTGCTCTCCTTCCTGGGAGGACGCCCTTTCTGCTCTCCTTCTCCCTTTTTTCCCCCCACAGTTGTGCATCTTCTAAACTCTAAGGGATCCCAGGAGGCATGCAACCAGGGCAGCAATGGGTAGGGGCAGTTAATCCAGGGCCAACCCCCCGAACCTGTCTCTAAAGCCCCTTTTTTTCTGACTCCCCACCAAAGCTCATTTCTTTCCTATAACATTGTCAGAGAGCCAAGGCAGCCCCATTCTTAGGCTCTCCTTTTGCTTACACTATCATATGCATGTGCTTATTTCACTGTCCCCAGTTTTAATAAACATACTTTCAAAAATCATCTGGACTCATGAAATCTTTCCTGCATGAAGTCAAGAACCCACACACTACTGGCTAGCCCTAGGCAGACCCTCTCGGAGCCAGGTCCCTTTTCAGTAATATCACAACTATATATAGAAAAGTATGTTCAGGTTTTTTAAAAGGACTAGAAGGAAATAGATCATAACAATTTTTGTTCTTTGAGTGGAAGAGATGATTAACAATCCCACTTAAACTACTTATTAGCTACATTATCCTGGGCAAGTTTCTTTACCCCCTTAGCCTCAGTCTACCTCCTTAGCATTGCTCTGAAAATTAGATAATGAATGCAAAGCATTTTGCACATAGTACATGCTCAGCAAATTACAGCTATTTATATTCTGTTTATTCTATTTCCATGTTTTATAAGGTATGTTTACATTATCTATACTAATAAAAGGGTAATATACTAATTAGACTGGGAGAACTTCCGGGAGACCTTCCGGACGTCCTTCCGGACAAAGCCATGGTGGCAGGGTCAAGGTAGAGGCTGTTAGGGGTGATCAGGCCAGGAGGGGAAGGCAGTTGGGGTGATCAGGCTGGCAGGGGGGGCCAGTTGGAGGCAAGCAGGCCAGCAGTAGGGGGTAGTTGGGGGCGATCAGGCCAGTAAGGGGGGCAGTTGAGGGCAACAGGCTGGCAGTAGGGGGCAGTTGGGGGTGATCAGACCAGTGGGGGGGGGCAGTTGGGAGCGAGCAGGCCAGCAGGGGGGGGGGCAGTTGGAGGCCAGCAGGCCAGCAGAGGGGGCAATTGGGGGCAATCAGGCTGGCAGGGGGGCAGTTGGGGGTGAGCAGGCCAGCAGGCAGAGTGGTTAGAGGTGATCAGGCAGGCAGGCAGGTGAGTGGTTAGGAGCCAGCATTCCCAGATTGTGAGAGGGATGTCCCACAGGGATCGGGCCTAAACCAGCAGTCAGACATCCCCCTAGAGGTCCCAGATTGGAGATGGTGCAGGCCGTGCTGAGGGACACCCCCTCCCCCATGCACGAATTTCGTGCACTGGGCCACTAGTCCTCTAAAATAAAAGCCTAATATGCAAATTATCCCCTCGAACAGGAGTTCAACTGCTTGCCATGACGTGTGCTGACAACCAGGGGGTGGCGCAGAACATGGCAGGCATCAGAGACATGGCACTGGCAGCGGGTGGCAGTGGAGGCGCTGCTGGCCCCGATGGGCCCCGATGAGAGCGGGACCATGGTGGGATGGTGGAGCAGGTGAGCGGGCAGCACCAGGCCAAGGCAGGTGCAAGCAGGGGCTCGATTGCCCTGCTGATCACCCCGAAGATGGTGACCAGTGGCAGCGGTGGGGGTGGGGCCACAGCACAGCTCCCAGGTGCTGAGGGAGCCAGGCAGGGGGCCCAGCCCTGATCAATTGCCCCAAAGTTGGCAACCAGCAGCCAGCAGGCCCTGATCACCTGATCGGGGCTGGGGCTTGGGCTGGGACGGGGAACTGGGGGTGGGTGGCAGTAACCAACCTCCTGCGGTGCCCTGGCAGGGGGCCTTGTGACCTCTCACTAGCTACCTGGGGGTAGGGATGATGGTGAGGTGTAGTGAGAATGTAGGGTGTCTGCCGAGCTTGCTCTCACTCCCCCTGCTACCCTCCCCTGGGACACCAGGGCTCATGTGCCAGGGAAGCCCCTGTGCTCAGGAGCCTGACACCAACAAGGAGCCTGCCCCGCACCTGTGCGGCCTCTTCCGGGTGAGCCAGGCCAAAGCCACCAGGACTGCAGGGGCCAGTCGGGCTCCCGGTGGGTTTGCGCAAGAGCTGGTCTGCGAGGCCGGCCAGGAGAGAGCATGCAGCCTGCTCGGCTTCTGTGCAGTGCTGTGGGGTGGCCCAGAGGCCCATACTGCGCCCTGGCCTGTGACGTCTGGCCGAGCTCACCGCATCTCTGCATGGGGACTCAAGTGCCATGACTCAGGTGGAGGGGGGCGCGCAGGGGCCCAGGGGCCCAGGTGCTGCCCAGGATCCAGAGGTCAGCTGGGACCTGCCCTTCCACGCTAGACACTTGTGTTTCTATCACTGGCCAAACCTAGGAACCATACCCATGAAGAATTTCGTGCACCGGGCCTCTAGTTACATTATAATGCAGAAATACCAATAAACTCAATTTTTACTTTTTAAAAACAGAAAACTGCCTAAGACTATACAGCTAATAAATAGATAGGTCTGGATCTAAACCCAGATCCAGGCAAATCCACGTACCTAAATCCTGTCATCTCCCCATCTATAAAAATAAAAGCGTAATATGCTAATTAGACCGGACAGCCGAATGGCCTTCCGGACATCCTTCCAGACAAAGCCATGGCAGCGGGGACCGAGGCAGAGGTGGTTAGGGGCAATCAGGCAGGCAGGCGAGCAGTTAGGGGGATCAGGCAAGCAGGCAAGTGGTTAGGGGCAATCAGGAAGGCAGATGAGCAGTTAAGGGCGATCAGGCAGGCATGCAGAGTGGTTAGGGGCAATCAGGCAGGCAGGCAAGCAGTTAGGGGTGATCAGGCAGGCAGGCAGAGGGGTTAGGGGCGATCGGGCAGACAGGTGAGTGGTTAGAGGCGATCAGGCAGGCAGGCAGGCCAGCAGTTAGGAGCCAGCGGTCCTGATTGCGAGAGGGATGTCCAACAGCCAGTTTAGGCCCGATCCTGCAGGGGTCCCGGATTGCAAGAGGGTGTGGTCCGGGTTGAGGGGACCCCCCAACCCCGCCGCAAGTGCATGAATTTTGTGCACCAGGCTTATAGTACATATGATAAGGGGTTAATATGAAAAATATATAAAATACTCATACAACTCAGCAAAAGGAAGACAAACAATCCAATCAAAAATAGGCAGAAAACCTGAATAGACATTTCTCCAAAGAGGACATACAACTGGCCAAGAGACATATGAAAAAGTGCCTCTAGTAAGGAAATAATGAGCCAAGGTTTTAGAAGAGTTATTACCATTGATATAAGATGGTGTTAGGGGCAGAATAGAGGGGAGAGCTCAGAGTACACAATTAGAAAGTCAGTGTGACCTTTATGGTGGGGCAAGAGTGAATGGCAGACGCCTAAAGCCTAGGCCTACTAAAGGATGTTCCGGAGAAACACATTCACTTCAATTGAACTCCCTATCCACAATCAGGAATATGTTGGGATTGTTTTGTACCACTTATTTGCCCCTGCCTGGCACCTAACCGATAGGAGAGTATAAAAACTCTACGAGAATTAGAAAAGGTGATACTCATGCCTTGCATTCTCCTCATTCTGTGTGCATTATATCTTCTTCAGTCAAATGCTCCCATGGGAACTCAGAGGGCCCTGAGAGCTGGTACTTTCCTTTGAAAGCTCTCTGAGTTTTGCTCTGCTTTGTGAATACTAGACCAATGACAGTGTTGAACTTTATCTGAGCTTGGGTTCCAGGAAAACAAGAACTGTTAAGAAATCCCCACCCTTTTGTGTACTAAAGGTCGAATATCTATCTACAGGTCAAAGGTTATCTTCAATAGATATATTGAAAGCAAAAGCAAGAATAGAGGGGGAACCTTGAGATTAAATGGGACTTAAAAAGCATTATAAAAAAATTTTAAAGAAGTTTTAAATAATGGTGGACAGGGATGTGATAAAATCCCTTGGGTGATAAAATCATAAACAGACACAAGGAAAATATTATTATGAACATCAAGAAAGTGGCCAGCTTTGACTGGAAGAAGGCAGTCGTGACTGGCACTTGGATAGGCTTCTACAGTGGCTGACAAAGTTCTATGATGTGGGTTGTGGGGTAAATGGGTGATTCAAAAATAACACAGTAAGCTATGCATTTATTTTAGCTGGTTTCCTATATCTGTATTCTGTTTTACAATAAAAAGTTACAAATAAGACACACAAAAAACAACTAAACTGCAAAGAACCACCAGCCCTCACATTTTAGACCCATCGCCATATTTCCTCATGACTCCCATAACCCAAGTTTCCTTTCTTTTCTTTGAAATTTTCCTTATTAATGAAGGTTTTCCCCATGGTAATAGTCTGAATAAAACCACATCCTTAAACTGTTCAGTATGCAGTTTTGGCACTTTTGGTTTTATCGTCTGAGTTACACAGGAAGCATTGTCAAATTATAATGAATATTTAGACTTCCTAGTTTAAATTTGTATGGGTAAAATATTTTAATATACATATTTCAGAGAGAATTGTCAATGCCCTCACTGTCCATGATGAGTTTCTATTTATCAGAGTTCTGGTGTGCTTTGTGTGATATTAGAAAGCAATATAGTATTATCAGTTGTAGTTAATTGTTTAAATAATAAGTTGATTGCAACTTATTTTATTTAATTTGAATTAGCATCTGCAAATCAGTAGTTTCAATTGCAGATTAGGTGAGCAGTTAGGAGCCAGCGTTCCCGGACATCCCTCTCACAATCCTGCCCAGTCACATCACTCACTCTATGGAATCTTATTAACATACAGAGTTTAGGACCAACTCAGATGATTGATTTACCTGATAGTCTTGATGTACTCTTGGCATATTCTAACTATATGGTTGGTACATTATGTCAATATTAGTAGGTATATATGAAGAATCTTCTTTGTAAAAAAATTTTTATCCTTTTATTGTTGTTGTTAATCCTCACCTGAGGATATTTTTTGCCATTTATTAATTAGAGAGAATGGAAGGAAGGGGGAGAGACAAAGAAAGAAACATCAATGTGAGAGAGATACATCGACTGATTGCCTCCCGCAATTCCCTGACCAGGATCGGGGATCCAGCCGGCAACCAAGGTACGTGCCCTTGAGTTGAATCAAACTTGCAAACCTTCAGTCTATAGGCCAATGCTCTAACCACTGAGAAAACTGGCTAGGGTATATTCTTCCATTTTTATAAATCAGATAAAATATCTCCTCTTCTTTTAAAATACAAATAATTATGTCTATTAATATTTTGATTATAATACTTTTTTTGGATTTACTTTTTTTTGCATGCCTCAGTAACATTCCACTGTCATTATCAGTTGTATTATTATTCTTGCAATAAACTCTCATTACATCTTTTATTTTTAAAAGTGATCACTAATAAATAACCACAGCCATTTATGTCTTTCCCTCATCTATAGATATTTTTTGTTTTAATGTAATGTATCCCTAAAAGCACTTGCTATTGGCTACAAGCCAAAGTATTATACTGTTAACAAAAATGAACTTTTGTAATGAATTTACTGGGGTAACATTGGTTAATAAAATTACATAGATTTCAAGTGTACAATTCTATAATACATCATGTGTATATTGCGTTGTGTTCACCATCCCAAATCAAGTCTCCTTACATCACCCAATATCCTCTTCTACCCCCCACCCTCATTCCCCTCTGGTAATCACCATACTATTGTCTATATATGAGTTTTGCTTTTGTTTTGTTTTTTATTTATTTTAACAAGAGGGGAAGGGGAGAGAGAGAGAGGAGAGAAAGAGCCATCGATCGTTCCCCAAATGGGGATCAAACCCCCAACCTAGTATGGGCCTTGACTGGGAATCAAACCAGCAACCTATAGGTGTACTGGATGATGCTTCAATACACTAAGCCACACCAGCCAAGGCCGTTTCCTTTGTTGTTGTTGTTTTACTTTTTGCTTAATCCCTTCAAACTTTTTCACCCAGCCCTGAAAACCCCCTCCCCTCTGACAGCTGTCAATCTGTGCTCTATGAGTCTTTTTCTATTTTGTTTGTGAATTTTGTTCATTATAGTCCACATAGGGGTGAAATAATATGGTATTTGTCTTTCTTTGACTGGCTTATTTCATTTAGTATAATACTCTCCAGGTTAACAAATAAAGGACTTTTTCAGAACCCCATGAAAAAGGACTTTACCAGGTACTTGTGACTATATCAACAATCAACTGAGTGAGATCACACCAATAATCAACTGAGTGAAACTACTAACGCAAGGTAAAATGGAACAAGAATTAATTACTTAGGATTTAATGAACTGATGAAGGATGATTGATGGTTTAGTTTGGAATATTACCAGTGTAATAATCTATATATAATAGAGAAATATACTAATTAACCGGGATGCCATAATGGGTTGACTAGACAGGAGGAGGTTGCATGCAGATCATCGGGGGCGGGGTGGCAGGGGCCTCCACGCACCTGTGCTAGGGGAGGGCCTGATCAGCAGCAGCCTTGGCTGCTTCAAAGGCCGGAGAGGGAGGCAGGGCAGGACCAGGAGGGAGGCAGGGCAGGACCAGAAGCCGCTGTGGCTGCTGCGGGGGCCCAGGGAGCAAGGCAGGGCCAGACCGGCAACTCGAGGGTGGGCGGCGCTGCAGAATTTCAAATTGCACACTGGGCTCCTTGTAATGACATCTGAATATGATGCTCATTGAATCATATATGATCAGACACTTAGGAGCAAATGTTCACTTTATGGAACCAATGCATACAAAACCCAGGGAAAACCAGGCTGATGCCTGGCTTTCAGAGTTCCTAGCCTTATAGGAGAGTAAGTACAGTCTATCCCAGGCAGGCCCAAAATTATCTAGAGAAGAAAGGAATTCACCCAAATTTATACGTACTGTAGGTGAAATATGGTCGATAATTCTTGGCTTGGCATCTTAGCCTCATGAGGTTTTTAAAAGATCCATCTGAGATTCTTTATGAACATGTCTAGCAAAGCAGAAGACATTTGATCGATAATGGTCCTCTCTCATTGATGTTTCCATCTCTCTATCCTCCTCCCTTCCTCTCTCTCTCTCAAAAAAAAAAAAAAAAAAAGACAGAAATGCCATTTGATGGAGCATTTGAGATCTTGCTTTCTGGCATGCCATAGTTTGGCTCAAATAACTGCTTATAAAAATTATCTGAAAGCTTGGACATTTTTACATAGACATTTACTTTGCATAGTCCACAGGATTCTGAAGAAGCCTACTCAGGACCATCCTACAGACCTAGACCCAGTGCTAGGTACCAGCAAAAGTCTATTATGCTTTGCATTGGGTGAATTTGGGTGAGTTTTGTCTTGGAATCTGTCTCTTTTTTTCTTTGTGTCTATTTATATATGTTATAAATGTGATATAATTTTCTACCTCCATATGTATTATTAAAATTAATTTAAAAGCTATCACTTATAAGGACAGGATATTTTAAAGTTATCAGAAATATAGACACTAACTCAAAATATCATTTATTATAATAGTAAACTAGAGGCCTGCTGCACAAAAATTTGTGCACTCAGGCGGGGGGGGGGGGTCCCTCAGCCCAGCCTGTGCCCTCTCATAGTCTGGAACCCTCGGGGGATGACCATCTGCTGGCTGAGGACTGCTCCCCAGGGGTTTGGGCCTAAGCTGGCAGTCAGACATTCCTCTGGCAGCCCGGCAGCCCTCGGGGGATGCTCACTTGCCAGCGGGGAGCAGACCTAAGCTGCAGTCGGACAGCCTTAGTGCTGCTGAGGAGGCAGGAGAGGCTCCCACCACCACCGCTGTACTGGCAGCCATCAGCCTGGCTTGTGGCTGAGCAGAGCTCCTCCATGTGGGAGCTCACGGACCACCAGAGGGCAGCTCCTGCATTGAGCATCTGCCCCCTGGTGGTCAGTGTGTGTCATAGTGACCAGTCATTTCCAGTTGTTCTGCTGTTAGGGTCAGTTTGCATATTACCCTTTAACTATATAGGATAGAGGCCTGGTGCACAGGTGGAGGCCGGCTGGTTTGCCCTGAATGGTGTCCCAGATCAGGGTGGGGGTCCCGCTTGGGTGCCTGGCCAACCTGGGTGAGGGGCTGAGGGCTGTTTTCAGGCTGCCCGCACCCCCTTTAGGGTTGGGGTCCCCACTGGGGAGCCTGGCCAGCTTGGATGAGGGGCTGGTGGATGTTTTCAGCTGCCCGCACCCTCTTCAGGGTGGGGGTCCCCACTGGGGTGCCTGGCCAGCCTGGATGAGAGGCTGATGGCTGTTTTCAGGCTGCCCGCACCCCCTTCAGGGTGGGGGTCCCCACTGGGTGGCTGTGCCTGGCCAGTCTGGATGAGGGGCTGAGGGCTGTTTTCAGGCAGGCCAAGCCTGCAACTGAAGCTCCCAGTCTCTCCTTTTTTCTTTTTTTTTTATTCTGGGATTTATTTACCTTCTGTAATTGAAATTTGTTGCGGCTCCAGCTCCGAGGCCGGCTGGCTGAAAGCAGGTATCTGGGGTTTGTTTAGCTTCTATAATTGCAACATTGTTGCATCTGGAGCTCAGAGCCGGGCCTCGGCAGGCAGAGACCCTTGGCTTCCTCCATCACTGGAGCAAGCAAGCCTCATGTTCGCTCTAGCTGCATGGCTGCCGGCCGCCATCTTAGTTTGCAGTTAATTTGCATATCACCCTGATTAGCCAATGGGAAGCGTAGCGGAGGTATGGTTAATTACCATGTTTGTCTATTATTAGATAGGATTTTATACTTTTATTTATTATGCATATTTAATAAAAGGAACATTTAATAATAATTGTACATGTTGAGGGACTTTCGATCAAGATGGCAGAGTATATAAACTCTATGCACACCTTCTCCACAATCACATCAAAATTCAACTAAATTATAGAACAACCATCATTGAGAACCTCCTGAAGACTAGCTGAACAGAACTCCTATAACTAAGGATGCAAAGAATAAGCCATGTAGAAACAGTGGAAAGAATGGTGACATGGACCATGCTGATCCCACATTCATGGTGTGGAGATTAGAAATCTAGAGGGATATCTCGGCTGCAGAGGTCCCAGCCCCATACCCGGCTCCCCAGCTCAGGGCACCAAGACCAGGAAGAGAAGTCCCCATAACATTCGATCTCTTCCCAAGCAGTTCCAGACCCTACTCACCTGGTGGCCAGTTCAGATCACACTACAACACAATCCAACAAGCTCCACAAAAAATAAACCTGAAGGTTGGACTAAACTAGCAAGAGATACGCACTAAAGAGACTCTTTCTCCATGAAGTTATCTCCCATAAAAAAATTGTCTGCTGTAGTCATGGCCGGATCTCATATCCAGTCAGTCTAAGAGTGAACCCCACTGACATACCAACAGCACTATCGGCCCAACTAGACTGTCAAATTACAGTGGGAAGGCTGGGGAATGTTGAGGGGGGAGGGGGAAGTAAGAGATCAGCCGAAGGACTTGTATGCATGCATATAAGCATAGCCAGTGGACACAAGACACTGAGGGGGGGTGAGGGCATTTGCCAGGAGGTAGGGGAGGCCAAGGGAAGGTCAATGGGGGGGGGGGGGAGGAGACATATGTACTAATATCTGTAATACTTTAAAACAATAAAATAAAATTTAAAAAAGAAAAAAAAGACAATATGGGGAACACCCTGGAGAAGCCAGATCAGGAACCAGAGAGACAGTGCCAATGGATCCCACAGCACACCTTTTAAATAAGGCCACTCTGTAAGACAGGGAGAAGTAGGCGATCCATCTTACATATAAAAAAAAAAACAACACATGAATTCAGCCAAAATGGAGATACCAAGAAACATGTCCCAACTGAAAAAACAGGACTAAACTCCAGAAAAATAAACTAAATAAAATTGAAACAAGTAATCTAGCAGATACAGAGTTCAAAACACTAGTTATAAGGCTGCTCAATGAACTTAGGAAAAGAATAGGAGAACTCAGTGAGAACTTCATCAAAGAGATAGATAACATAGAAGTGAGGTAGAAAGCATAAAAAAGAACCAGATAGGATTGAAGTATACAATAACTAAAAGAACAACATAGTAGGTGGAAACAACAGCAAATTAGATGAAGTAGAAGACTGAATCAATAATCTGGCAAATAAGGTAGTGGAAAATATCCAATTGAAATAGCAAGAATCTACACTAATAAAAGACAAACATGCAAATTGACCGTACCTTCGCTATGCCTTAAGCCACGCCCACTAGCCAATCAGAGCGACTATATGCAAATTAACCCAACCAAGATGGCAGCCGGCAGCCACGGGGCTGGAGCGAGCAGGAGGCTTGGTTGCCCCAATGACGGAGGAAGCCAAATTTCCCACCTGCTGCGGCGGCTCTGAGCTCCACTCAAGGCAACAAAGTTTCAATTATAGAAGGTAAATAAACCCCAGATACCTGCTTTCAACCGGCTGTGGCCACGGAGCTGGAGCAAGCAGAAAGCTTCCTTCCCACCCGCCCTGGCCGGCTCTGAGCTCCTCTCAAGGCTACAAAGTTACAATTATAGAAGGTAAATAAATCCCAGAATTTAAAAAAAAAGAAAAAAAGGAGAGGCTGGGAGCTTCCATCACCGGGGGGGCTTGGCCAGCCTGAAAACGGCCCACAGCCCCTCACCCAGACTGGCCAGGCATCCCAGTGGGGCCCACCACCCTAAAGGGGGTGTGGCCAGCCTGCAAACAGCCATCAGCCCCTCACCCAGGCTGGCCAGGCACCCAAGCAGGACCCGCACCCTGATCCGGGACACCCTTCAGGGCAAACCAGCCGACCCCCACCCATGCACCAGGCCTCTATCCTATATAGTAAAAGGGTAATATGCAAACTGACCCTAACAGCAGAACAACTGGAAATGACTGGTCATTATGACACACACTGACCACCAGGGGGCAGATGCTCAATGCAGGAGCTGCCCCAAGGTGGTCAGTGTGCTCCCACAGGGGGAGCTCTGCTCAGCCACAAGCCAGGCTGCCAGCTGCCAGTACAGCAGTGGTGGTGGGATCTTCTCAAGCCTCCTCAGCAGCGCTAAGGATGTCCGACTGAAGTTTAGGCCTGCTCCCCGCTGGCAAGTGAGCATCCCCCAAGGGCTGCTGGGCTGCCAGAGGGATGTCTGACTGCCAGCTTGGGCCCAATCCCCCCAGGGAGCGGGCCTAAGCCAGCAGGTGGACATCCTCCGAGAGGTCCCAGACTGCAAGAGGGCATAGGCCGGGCTGAGGGACCCCCACCCCCTCCAAGTGCACAAATTTTTGTGCACCGGGCCTCTAGTAATAAGAATAAAAAACAAAAGGATAGTTTAAGAAAAAACATCAAGTGTACCAATATCACATAATAGAGGTACAAGAAAGAGAATAAAGAGAGAAAGGGATTAACAACATATTTGAAGAAATACTGATGGAAAATTTCCCTAAACTGGTGAAGAAAATAGACATGTAAGTCCACGAAACATACAGTTCAAAACAAGATGAAGCCAAAGAGGTCCATACCAAGATACATAATAATTAAAATGCCAAAGTTTAAAGACAAAAAGAGAATCTTAAAAGTTACAAGATAAAAGCAGACAGTCATGTACAAGGAAGCTGCTTACTTTACAGAAACTTTGTAGGCCAGAAGGAAATGGCACAAAACATTAAAGGTGACAAAAGTAAATAACTACAAACAAGATTACTCTACCCAGCAAGGTTATTAATGAGAATCAAGAGAGAGATCAAGAGTTTCTCAAAAGAAAAAGCTCAGGGAGTTCATCACCACTAAACCAATGTTACAACAAATGTTACAGGGACTTCTCTAGTAGAAAAGAATATATAAAAAATATGACAGTCCAATCAATGCCTCTCTGTCTCTGGATCTGTCCTTGTTCATCAGTTTATGTTGTTCATTATATTCCACAAATGAGTGACATCATGTGGTATTTATCCTTCTCTGACTGGCTTATTTCACTTAGCATAATGCTCTCCAGTTCCATACATGCTGTTGCAAATGGTAAGAATTCCTTCTTTTTTACAGCAGCATAGAATTCCACTGTGTAGATGTACCACAGTTTTCTAATCCATTCATCTGTTGATGGGCATTTAGGCTGTTTCCAAATCTTAGCTATGGTAAATTGTGCTGCTTTGAACATAGGGATGCATATATCCTTTCTGATTGGTGTTTCTGGGGCCTTAGAGGGAAGGTAGGGGAGGGTGGGGGTAAGGGGGAGAGATCAACCAAAGGACTTATATGCAAGCATATAGGCCTAACCAATGGACATGGACAACAGGGGGGTGGGGGCATGAGCGGGGGAATAGGGGGTAATGTGGGGATAAGGACACATGTAATATCTTAAACAATAAAAAAATATATATTTATTTAAAAATATATGACAGGAAAATACAGAAAAGAAAAAAATTCTAACTGACAAAGGCAAACACTGAGTGAGTAATAGATCAATCAATTAGAAAGCTAGGACAAATGTTAAAAGACAAAACTAAGAAGATCATATGTAATTACAACAATTAATAAAGGAATACAAACAAAAACACATTAACAAAGAAAGTAAAAAATATGGACAAAAACAGTGGCCTTAAATGAACATACATGCTAAAAGCCTCAACAAAATATTAGCAAATGGGATCCAGCAATACATTAAAAATATTATACACCACGATCCAGGGAGATTTATTCTGGTAATGGAAGGTTGGTTCAATATTAGTAAATTAATAAATATAAATATAATACACCAGACAAACAAAATGGAGAATAAAAATCACACAATTATATCAATAAATGCAGAAAAAGCATTCAACAAAATCCTGTACCCATTTATGATAAAAATTATCAGAAAAGTGGGAATAGAAGAAACATACCTCAATGTAATAAAGGCCATATATGGCAAATCCACAGCAAACATCATACTCAATGGGCAAAAATGAAAAGTGTTCTTCTCTTAAAAACCATAAGATCAAGAATAAGACAGGGATGTTCCCTGTCACCACTCTTATTTAACACTAGAGGCACAGTGCATGAAATTCATGTATGGGTAGGGTCCCTAGGTCTGGCTGGTGATCAGGGACGATCTGTGGGGCAACTGGTGGGGTGATCAGGGAGCCCCCTCTGGCACCCGCTTTGGCTGGCCTGAAGCCTGTGAGCTGAGGGCAGCTCCTGCATTGAATATCTGCCTTTGGTGGTCAGTGCTCAACATAGTGACCAGTTGTTCCACTGTTTGGTCGATTTGCATATTAGGCTTTTATTATATAGGATAGTACTGGAAGTTCTAGCCACAATAATCAGACAAGAGGAAGAAATAAAAGACATCCAAATTGGAAATGAAGAAGTAAAACTGTCATTATTTGAAGATAACATGATATTGCATATAGAGAACCCTACAGATTCCACCAAAATGTACTAGAACTGATTAATAAATTCAGTAAAGTAGCAGGATACTTTATAAACAAATATCCAGAAATCAGTTGCGTTTTTATACACCAATAATGAATTCTCACAAAGAAAAACTAAGAAAACAATCCCATTCACAGTTGCTTCAAAAAATGTAAAATACCTAGGAATAAATTTAACCAAGGATATAAAAGACCTGTATGCAGAAAATTATGACACTGAAGGAAGAAGCTGAAGAAGACACAAATAATTGGAAGCATATACTGTGTTCATGGATAGGAAGAATTAACATCATTTAAATGTTCATACAACCAAAAACACTCTATAGATTCCAAACAATTACTATCAAAATACCAATGGCTGGCGTGGCTAAATGGTTAGAGTGTTGTCCCATGCAGCAAAGGGTCACAGGTTTGATTCCCAGTCCAGGGCACATACCTGGATTAGAGATTAGATCTCCAGGCCTGGCCATGTGCAGGAGGAAAAGAATTGATGTTTCTCTCACATTGATGCTTCTTTTTCTCTCTCTCTCTCTCCCTCTCCCTCCCCATCCCTTCCATACTCTCTAAAAATCAACAGAAAATATTATCATTGGAGGAGGATTAACAAAAAAATACCCAATGGCCTATTTTATAGAACTACAACAAATATTCCAAATACTTATATGGAACCACAAATGACCCCAAATAGCCATAGCAATCTTGAGAAAGAATAGCAAAGTTGGATGAATCATGCACCTTAATATGAAACTATACTACAAGGACATAGTAATCAAAATAGCTTGGCCCTAGCCAGTTCTGTTAGATGGATAGAGTGTTGGCCTGCAGACTTAAGAATCTGGTAAAGGACATGTACCTTGGTTGCAGACTCAATCCCCATCCCTGAGTGGGACACCTGTGGGAAGCAACAAATTGATGTGTGTCTCTCAAATCAATGTTTCTCTCTGTCTCTCCCTCTCCCTTCCACTCTCTAAAATTCAATGGAATAAACATTCTCAGGTGAGGATTAACAAAACAATACAAAAAAAAAAAAAAAAGCTTGGTACTGGCATAAAAACAGACATATAGATCAATGGAACAGAATAGAGAGCCCAGAAATAAATCCACACTTTTATGGTCAATTAATATTTGACAAAGGATGCAAGAACATATAATAGGAAAATACTTAAATTTTAGACTCGAAACCATAAACATCCTAGAAGAAAACATAGGAAGAAAAATCTCAGATATTTCTCATAGCAATTTTTTTCTGATACATCTCATCAGGCAAGGAAAACGACAGAAAAAAAAATGTGACTACATCAAACTAAAAAGGTTTTGCACAGCAAAGGAAACCTTCAACCAAATGAAAAGACAACCCACTGAATGGGAGAACATATTTGCCAATGATACATCTAATAAGGGGTTAATCTCCAAAATATATAAAGAACTCAACATCAAAAAACAAACAAACAAACAAACAATTCAAATGAAAATTGGGCAAGTGACTTGAATAGACACTTCTCCAAAGAGGACATACAGATGGCCAATAGACATGAAAAATGCTCAAGGTCGCTAATCATTGGAGAGGTGCAAATTAAAACCACAATGAGGTATCACCTCACACCTGTCAGAATGGCTATCATCAATAAATCAACAAAGGACAAGTGTTGGCAAAGATGTGGAGAAAAAGGGAATCCTCCTGCACTGTTGGTGTGAATGCAGACTGGTACAGCCACTGTTGGAAGCAGTATGGAATTACCTAAAAAAATTAAAAACAGAACTGCCTTATGACCCAGCAATTCCACTTCTGGGAATATATCTGGAGAAACACAAAATTTGAAAGAATATATGCACCCCTATGTTCACTGAAGTATAATTTACAAACAATAACCACGATTTCAAAGCAACCCAAGTGTTCATCAATAGATGAGTACATAAAACAGCTGTGGTACATTTACACAATGACATACTATCCCTCTATAAAAAAGAAGGAAATCTTACCTTTTGAGACAACATGGATGGGCCTGGAGAGTATTATGCTAAGTGAAATAAGCCAGTCAGAGAAAGGTAAGTACTGTACGACTTCACTTATATATGGAAGGCAATGAACAAAATAAATTAACAAAATATAAACATACTCATAGATACAGAGAACAGACAGACAGCTGTCAGAGGGGATCGGGATGGGGAGGGATTAAGCAAGGAGAAAAAAAACTCATAGATACAGACAAAAGTAGGTGTTTACCAAAGGGAATGGGGAGTGGGGGGAGGTAGAAGAGGGTAAAATAAGGATAAATACTGATGGAAGGAGACTTGATTTTGGGTGGTCAACACCCAATACAATACTTGGTTTTGTATTAAAGAATTATACCCCTGAAATGATATAATTTTAGTAACCTATGTCACACCAATCAATTCAATAAAAATTAAAAATAAATAAGTAAAAATAAAAAAGCAAAATAAACAAACAAAATAAAAAACTCATAGATACAGAGGATAAATTGATGGTCACCAGATGTGAGAGGCACAGTGGGAATGGGTGAAAAAGGTGAAAGATATAAATAAGTAAAAAACTGTCAGTTATTTAAAAAAAAGCTACAGGGATGTAAATCAGACAATAGGGAATATGGTCAATAATACTGTACTAACTATGTATAGTGTCAGATGGGTACTAGACCTATAGGGAACTCACTCTGTAAGGTATATAAATGTCTATTCACTACATTGTTTACAAATTAATATAATATTGTATGTAAACTGTAATTGAAAAATAATATTTAAAATAGTAATAATACATTTTTATATTTTAGTTCTGGAGTTCACAAAGATAATTGTTACTAACTTGTTTCAGTGACATTAGATTATTCACAATAGTTCTGTGGTTCAATGTTCTAATATTACAAATGGTTTACACCAGTGATAGGCAAACTGCGGCTCACCAGCCATATGCTGCTCTTTGGCCCCTTAAGTGTGGCTCTTCCACAAAATACCACGTGCGGGCGCGCACGTACAGTGCGATTGAAACCTCGTGGCCCATTCGCAGAAGTCGGTTTTCGGCCTGGTTGAGTCTATTTTGAAGAAGTGGCATTAGAAGAAGTGGGGGGTGTCCAGAGGTTCGGTCCAGCGACTGGGCGACTGGAGACGCAGCGCAGGCAGGCCGCGGGATACGCAGCGCGTGGGAAGTACATTGTTTTGAGGTACATTCACTGAGGTCGACCCCTTCCAACTCTCCCATCCACACTCGTCTATCTGAAACAAGTATACAAGACGAGTGTGGATGGGAGAGTTGGAAGGGGTCGACTTCAGCGAACATACCTCAATCAGATTGAGGACGTTTTTAGCAAAGGCCAGCTTAGGAGTACCCTAATTAAGTTAATAACAATGTACCTACCTATATAGTTTAAGTTTAAAAATTTTGGCTCTCAAAAGAAATTTCAATCGTTGTACTGTTGATATTTGGCACTGTTGACTAATGAGTTTGCCGACCAGTGGTTTACAGTCTTTAACTCAGTGGTTACCAAACCTTTTCTTAAATGGCCAGAAGGCAAATATTTTAGGCTTTGTAAGCTATCCTGTCTCTACCATTACTATTTAATATTACTGTTGTACTGAAAAGGCACCCATGGGCAATACTTAAATAAATAGGTGTGATTTGTTAAAACAAATTTTTATTTACCAAAAAAAAAATACACAAAAAACGTAGAGGGCAAGATTTGGTCCAAGGGCCATAGTTTGCTGTCACTACCTTAACTTCATAACAACTAAAACAACGTTCTTTTTCATTCCATTGTTCAGTCTCCTCTTTGTAACATCCTTGAGACAGATGTTGATCACATTTTTAAGAGGACAAGGCTAAGGTTTGTAGAAAGAAATACAGGAAATACCTTGTCCAAGATCACACAGTTCATAGTGCAAGTTATTAAATTCATTTGCCAAGGGAAATGCAAAATGTCCTGTTGCCTGAAAAGGTGTACATATATAAATGCTAATGTTAAACTTTCTAAGGAATTTGTTCCTTAGAAGACTATTTCTGTAAATCATTTTGGAAAATAAACCAAAAAACAGTCTTAATTTATTCATTACAAAAATATATTTTTCATGTATCAAATTCTTTAAAGAAAAATTCCCTTTCATACTGACTGAGTAAAAGGCCTCAATGGAGGTTTTAAGGGATATCTTTTGATTGCTCTTGGTGAGAAAGACATGGGACTGGGAGGAAATGTTTCTTTCTCCTTCTTAAGCAGCCTCCCAGGAGCATACTTGACCACAGGGATAAAGATGCCCAGGTTCTCTGCATCCACAAACAAGAAGGATGAATGGTTTCAGACCGGCCTTGAGGCAGCCGGTGGCCTCTTGTAGCTGAAGACTTACCAATGTTAATCTCATCATCAGTCAGAGTGTCTCCAATAAAATCAAACTGAAAGGACTGCAGAGTCTGGGAAAATTTCTGAACAGCTGAGGAATAATCTGCAAAGAAAACAGGAGAAATGGTCAACACTGCTTTACTTTGACCAATATCCTCATCTCTATTAGGGAAAATAGGAGAAAAGCAAAGGGAAATGCTTCCAGCAGGTAACAACTTACATTGAATGATGTTAAACAAACAAACAAAAAAAGATTGCACTGTCTGTAGAAGATTTGAGCAACCAAAACCACACATTAAAGAGGGACAAGGGCAGGTTAGTGAAGTCCTTTTAAGTTATGGGACATGTTTCATCTTCAATCCCTGTCCTCTTTGACCTTTTCTACTCAAAGCCCGTAAAAACTTAAGCATTTAGTCCTAACCAGTTTGGCTCAGTGGATAAAGCATTGGCCTGCGGACTGAAGGATCACAGGTTCGATTCCAGTCAAGGGCATGTACCTTGGTTGCTGGCACATCCCCAGTAGGGGGTGTGCAGGAGGCAGCTCAAGGGCTCTTCCCATGACAACATAGACAACATCTGGACGTTTTACATATTAACCAGATGACAGCCTGGGTTGGAATACAATCTGGTAGGGAAACAAGTTTGGCTTGCTCACTGAGTATTCACCAAAGGACCTAAAATAAGGGGCACTGAATGTAAAAACTGAAGGTGGTATGGCCAGACACATGTTTAGGGTTTTTTTTTTGGGGGGGGGAGTTAATAATTTATAATTTTATTATATAAAAGGTTAATGATGGTATAAAATAAAATCACAATTAGGTACCCATTTGACAAATTATCTTTATTCAAATTTTTAAAATATCACCTCCACCAAGAGGTCCAGCCAAACTGTCCCCAGTTGCTACTTCAAGAGTGGTTCTTAGGATCATCATCACCTGGAAGCTTGGTGGAAATACACATTCCCAGGTCACACCCATATCTGCTGAATCAGAATCTACATTTTTATAGATTCCTTAGGGCCGTGGTCGGCAAACTGCAGCTCGTGAGCCACATGTGGCTCTTTGGCCCCTTGAGTGTGGCTCTTCCTAAGCCTTAGGAGTACCCTAATTAAGTTAATAACAATGTACCTACCTATATAGTTTAAGTTTAAAAAATTTGGCTCTCAAAAGAAATTTCAATCGTTGTACTGTTGATATTTGGCTCTGTTGACTAATGAGTTTGCCGACTACTGCCCTAGGGGATTAGTATGCTCTTCAAGTTTGAGGAGCACTGTTCTCACCAAAGTAACTCTTCTAGGAAAACTCAAGTTTGCTGGTTATTTATGGTTCCCTGTTCCTGTTTCTTCATTCACACCTTAGTTTCATCCTCCTCCATCTTTACATCTATCAGATACACAGGCCTACTAAGAGTTTTTGCTCTCAGGCTAACAGAAAGTGAGACAATACAAACAATAGTATCTATTCCTTTCAATAAAAAGCTATCTAGGTTTAGCTATCATGATTAAACACAATAAAATGTGTTCAGGCATTTGGCTAGAACAGATTAACCTGTCAATAATTGTATTATCATCTTGTCTATGCCCCTTATTCAGAAATACTTATGTTCAGAGGCCTGACCCTTTGAACACACCATTGATGATGATCATGATGGTGGTGATGATGATGATGATAATAAAGGTTTTACAGAGGTCAGGGACTGCAGACCTGGTTTCCATGCCTTCTCAAATTTCCACAATTTAGAATCACATTTTCCACTTCAAATCTGGGCCTCATAAGTGTGAAAGGAACACACATACCCTGCCCTCCACATTTCATCAGCAAAGAGAACATGGTTCCATGTCTCAAAAACAATCACTTTTCTCTGGCCTTCTTGGCCAGCAGCAAAAAAGGACAAGCCCAGAATTACCCATGTACTCTGTTTCACTCATGAAAATTGAATTATAATATTCATTATATTTCCCTTTCACACATACCAGAATTTCTTAAATGTTATCGGAGCCAAACAACGTACAGTTATTATGCATTTCTCTTTTAGAATTATCTGAGCATTTCATAAACCACAAATAATATGATTTTCAACATTTATAGTATAATGCATATAGTAAGGATGGAGTTACATTCATTCCCTCTTTATTATATGTACCATTTCTTTTTTAATGTTTTTAATGTTTCAATTATAGTTGAAATACATTATTATATTAGTTTCAAGTATAGAACCACTTCTCCATACTTCTGGCCTTCAAAACACTACCTTACATATTCACAGAACCTGAAAAAGTTTATGAAAGTCTTTCTACAAACATTCTCATTTATTTTTCCCAACTATCCAAAGGTAGATATTACTATCCTTACCTTATAAACAAACAAACAAATAAGACAATGCAGATAAATCACACTGAGAAATATGAATAACCATAAATTAACTGCTCTTCATGGAAAAGTATTATTTATTCCGCCTCTGTACTTTGGAAAGTGTCAGGAAAGACTCATATATTTTAGATAAATGAGTTGGGTAAATTCTGGACTCCAAAGAATCAACTGATAACCTAGAAATGCTTGTCATGTATAGGACATTTATTTTCTTATCATCCTTATAATGAATGCATCATTCCAAGGCATGTAAACTAATCATTTTATCCTCCCAAATGTTTCCTTATCCTTGTCTATTAATCCACTATCCCACAATTTTTCATACTATATTTGAGGGTTCTCTCTCCATCACCTTCTAATTTAGTCATGTGTCTTCTATAATGTTTTTGCTCTCCTTTTCCTTACTCATTCCAAATGACACTTTTTTAGGAAATTGAAAATCTCTGTGAATGAGGTAGACTATAAGAGGATTAATTGGTACAGTAATTAACTAATGTTATATAAATACCAATTTTCTTTCTACCCCTATACTTTTCTATGGAATCATACAGAATATACTTTTATGTCTAACGTATTTAGGTCTACAACATGTCTTAGAAATACACCTACATAAAAAAATAAAATAAAACAGAAGCTATTGGAACCAACATTGTAGGAGATGTGTAAAACAGTAAGAGGTTCACTGCAACCAACCAAAGAAAAATATATATTCAAAATGGCAGAAAGATTTTTGGTGTTTTCACTAGCCCTTACTGCCTTCATGGCATAGTGGGGTCTTGGTTTAAGCAAGTAGCAGTCTGTTTCCCAATTCCAGACCTCAAACCATAGGAAGCAGAGCAGACTTTATTTACAAATTATTGTGTACATCTATTCTAACCTGTCTGGAAGTTCCCTAAAAGGCTGATCCAAGGTGGTCATCTCAGCTTCATATAGAATGTCAGGCAGGGGACGAAATGGACACTCCTCATAAAAGATACAAGGTGACTACAAACCTACTATATTATCTTGCTAAGGGCTGTCATGCCAACGTGGCATAAATTGGGTGGCTTAAACAATAAAAATTAATTTTATCACAATTCTGGACACTAGAAGTCTGATATTAAGGTGTCAACAGAATTAGTATTTTCTAAGTCCTCTCTCCTTGGCTTATAAATGGCCATCTTCATTCTGTATCTTCTCATGGTCTTCCTACTGTGTGTGTCTGTGTCCTAATCTACTCTTCTTATAGAAAACCATACATGCACAGCTGGCGTGGCTCAGTAGTTGAGTGTCAACCTTTGAACCAGGAGGTCATGGTTCAATTACCCATCAGGGCACATGCTGGAGTTGCAGACTTGATCCCCATTGTGGGAAATGCAGGAGGCAGCCAATCAATGATTCTCTCTCATCGTTGATGTTTCTCTCTCTCTCTCTCTCTGTCTCTCTTTCTCCGTTCCTCTCTGAAATCAATAAAAAAATATATATATATATTTTTAAAAGAAAACAAGTCATGTTGGATTTGGGTACACCCATATGACCTCATTTACCTTAATTGCCACTTGTAAGGCCCTATCTCAAAATAGAGTTATAACATGAAGTTACTAGTAGTGGGGTTAAGACTTCAACATATTAATTTTGAGGGACACAATTCAGCTGATAACAGCCAAGATTATGGGGGCAAGAGATAATCAGTGGAGACATATAATATACCATCTAAAGCACATAGGAGAAGATAGCATGAGAATGTTTGGGAAATTATGACATTCAAGAGCAGCCAAATATATGGGAGAAATTTAGAAAGACATGTATATGCCAAGGAAAGATACATGCTCAAAAAAGAAGACCCTTTTACCTCAGGCTGTTCCCTAGGCTCAGAGCCTAACTAAATGGTGGAGTACCCCAGCAAGCACAAAGCCAAACTGAAAAGACTAGAAAAAAAGGCTGGTTTGTCTTTTTTTCCTTATGTACTTTTTGTTTGCTTGTTTCTTTGTTTCATTGATCTCCTAGAATTCAAGGAAATCTCTGTCAAAACATGAGCTGAAAACAGCTAAAAGAATGCTTTTCAGTGATCACACATGACAAGAAATAGTAATTGCAAAAATAGTTTGTAAATGTCTCAAAACAAATGAACTACAACAGCCTTTAAAAATCAAATTTTTTTAAAAAATTTAAAAACAACAAACTATAGAAATGGGAGAATCTAATCTGATTTCCTGGGTTGCCACATTATAATAGTCAAATGCCCAATTTTCAACAGAAATTAAAATCACAAAGCATAAAAAGAAACAGGAAAACAAGTCTCATTCAAAGAAACAAAATAATTGACAGAAACCAGAAGACATTGAACTTAGTAGAAAAAGATTATAACAGTTGTCTTAAATATGCTCAAAAGCTAAGGGAAAACAGAAAAAAAGAACTAAATGGAATAAGGAAAACAATATTTCAATGAAATAAGAATGTTAACAAAGGTGAGAATCATAAAATGAAAACAAAAAGGATTTTTTATGTTAATAAAAGGGTCAATTTACCAAGAAGATATAAAATTATGAACATATATGCAGCAAATATCAGAGCCCTAAAATATATGAACAAAAGTTGACAGGATTAAAGGGAGAAATAGATAGCTCTGCAATGATATTTCTGATAATAGATAGAATCAGACATAAGATAAGTAAAATAGAGTACTTAAAAACACGATAAACCAATTGGACATAAGCGATGTATAAAGAAGACCCCATGCCACAACAGTATGCATATTTTTTGAAGTGTACACTGAACATTCTCCAGGATAGACAGTGTGTTAGGCCACAAAGCAAAATTTAATAAGTTTTAAAGGGTTGAAGTCATACAAAATATCTTTGCTGATCAAAATGGAATGAAACTAGAGATTAATAATAGAAAGAACACTGGAAAACTCACAAATGTGTGGAAATTAAAAAGCACACTCTCAAACAACCAATGAGTCAAATAAGAAATCAAAGTAAATTAGAAAATACCTTCAGATAAATGAAAACAAATAAACAAAAAATACATACCAGGCAGTGAAAAAGCAGTGCTAAGATGAAAATTTATAATTAAAAGTGAATACATTAAAAAAGAAAAAAAATACCTCAAAGAAATAATCTAACTTTGTACATTAAGGAACCAGAGAAAGAAAAGAAACCTAAGCCCAAAGACAGCTGAATGAAGGAAATGAAGAACAGAAAAACAATATAGAAAATTAACAAGATGAAAAGTTGCGAGGCTGGCCCTGACTGGTTTGGCTCAGTGGATAGAGCGTTGGCCTGTGGACTCAAGGGTCCCGGGTTCGATTCTGGTCACGGGCACCAAAAATAAAAAAAAATTTAAAAAAAAGTTGCGAGGCTGTGTGGCTGAAGGTCTCCCTCCCTCCTTCCTGTAGGCTTTTCCCTTCCCAGTCTCTCTGATAGTAGGAGCTTTAGCAGCCTAGCCAGGTGCCTGCTGCCCACTGCAATTGGGAGAATCTATGAAGCCCTTCCAGAGGTGGACTCTTTCCCAACGGTCACATTGTTAGAACTTTTTCTTAAGGAGAGAAAAGTATTGGTAGGTTCAGGGTTTGGGGGAGAAACAAAATAGCATAGCCTAGAAAAAAAATTAGCAAAATTAACAAACCTTTAGCTAGACTGAATGAGAAAAAATAGAGAAGACTCAAATTACTCAAAACAGAAATGAAAGCGAGAACATTACTAGCAATTTTACAGAAATAAAAAGGATTATGAGAGAATACTAGGAATATTACCAACTTAAATCACTTAAATGAAAAGGCATGAACGGAAGTGGGGTGGGGGGGCAATAGGGGGATAAGGACACATACGTAATAGCTTAATCAATAAAGAAAAAATTTTAAAAAAATGAAAAGGGGAAATTCCTAGAAATATACTATCTAAACTGAGCCATGAAGAAATAGAAAATCTGAATAGATTGAATCTGTGACCAAAAACCTCCCAACAAAGCAGAGCTCGATGAGATGATTTCACTGTTCAATTTTACCAAACATTGAAAGAACACCAGTCCTCAAGAGTGGGTAATACTTTCTAACTAATTGTATGAAGCAAACATTACTCAGATACCAAAGCCAGAAAAAAAAAGAGTACAAGAAAGAAAAACTACAGACAAATATCCTTTATAGATAGCAATGCAAAAATTCCCAAGAAAATAACAAACGGAATCGAGAAACATATTAAAAGGATCAAGTTACATAACTATGTGCAATTTGTCCCCAGAATGTAAAAGTGGTTCAATATACAAAAATCAATCACTGTAATACATTATATTAATAGAATTAATGGGGGGATCTCATGGTATCTCAATTGATGCAACAATTTTGATAAGACTGAACACTTTTTCATGATAAAAGAAAACACTCAATAAACTTGGACTAGAAGATAGCTTCCTGAATCTGATAAAGGCCATATATTAAAAACCCACAGCTAACATCATACTCAATGATAAAAATCTAAAATCTTGCCCAGCCGGTATGGCTCAGTGGTTGAGCATTGATCTATGAACCAGGAGGTCATGTTTCAGTTCCCAGTCAGGGCACATGCCCAGGTTGCAGGCTCGATCCCCAGTGTGGGGCATGCAGGAGGCAGCCGACTAATGATTCTCCTTCATCACTGATGTTTCTATCTCTCTCTCCCTCTCCCTTCCTCTCTTAAGTCAATAAAAATATATATTAAAAAAAATCTTATCCCCAAAGGGAAAGAATAAAACAAGGATTCTCATTTTTGCCACTTCTATATAACATACATTTCAAAGTTCTACACAGAGCAATGAAGCAAGAAAAATAAATAAATTCAAATTGGAAAGGACAAAGTAAAATGATCTCTGTTCTCAGATGACATGATTGTGTATGTAGAAAATACTAAATATTAACAAATATACTATTAGAGCTAATAAACTCAGCAAAGTCACAGGATTCTGAATCAACACACACACACACACACACACACACACACACACACACACCAAACAGCTGTATTTCTATACACTAATAATAAACAATTTGAAAAGTAGATGATGAAAACAACTGCTTTCATTATACCATTAAAAAGAATA
>NW_005871052.1:16366871-16387202 GCF_000147115.1 Myotis lucifugus | reverse complement strand
ACAAACAATGATGAAAGGAAATAAAAAAAAAACATAAACAAATGGAAAGACATCCATATTCATGGATTGAAAAGACTTAATGCTAAGATGACAATACTACCTAAAGTGACCTACAGAGCCCTAGCTGGTGTGGCTGAGTTGGTTGGGCATTGTCCCATGAACCAAAAGGTTACAGCAAGGGTATGTGCCTGGGTTGTGGGCTCAATCTAGAGTACAGGGCATGCAGGGGGGCAGCCAATTGATGTTATGCTCTCACATTAGTGTTTCCCTCTCTCACTCTCTCTCTCTCTCTCTCTCTCTCTCTCTCTTCCTCTCTCTCTAAAAAAATATTTAGAAAATAATAAAATAGATTCAAGGCAATTCCTATCAAAATCTCAATGATGTTTTATAAAGAAATAGAAAACTCTGTTCTAAAAAAATAAATAGGAATCTCAGGGGAACCCGAATAGGCAAAACAATCTTAAAAAGGAAGAAAAAAGTTGTCCAACTAATAATTCCTGATTTCAAAACTTGCTATAAAGTAACAGTAATCAAAATAGTGTGGAATTGGAATAACAACAGTCATTTAGACCAATGGAACAGAATAGAGGACCAAGAAATGAACCCTACACAGATGGTCAATTGATTTTCAAAAATGGTGCTAAGACTACTAAGTGTGGAAAGGTATCATCAACAAATGGTCCTGAGAAAACTATACATCCACAGGTAGAAAAAAATGAAGTTGGACCTGTACTTTAGGCTATATAAAAAATTACCTTAAAATAGAGTAAAGAAACACCCAGCCCCAGCAGATAGAGCCACAATCTATGGATTGCTGATATCTCCAAACATGGTACTCAGGTCTATTCAGAAACAGTGTCTGACACTGTCCTGCACTAAAAATTGGGAGTCATAGCAGATCAACCTAATACAACACAAACCCAAATAGGCAGCCAAAATGGGGAGACCATCCCCAAACGAAAGAATAAGAGAATTCTCCAGAAGAGCTAAATGAAATGGAGATAAGAAATTTGTAAGACATAGAGTTCAGAATAATGATGTTAAAGATGCTCAACAGCATGAGTAAAGATAAAGTAACTAAGGAGAATGACATAGCACTAAGAAGAATACAGTGGGGAGAGAGAAAGATGGCGGATGGCAGGACGGAAGTGAGGGAGAGGATGTGAGTGAGTGAGTGAGGGGATGAAAGGAGAGTGTGTGGATGTGTGGTGTGTGTGTGTGTGTGTGTGTGTGTGTGTGAGAGAGAGAGAGAGAGAGAGAGAGGGAGAGAGAGAGAGAGAGACAGTTAAATCCAGCAGGAGCAGCAGGGGCTGGCAAACCAGGCTCTCTTGGACAGGGAGAGACTACCACCACTATGGGCACTCCCCAGACTGCAGGACTCCGGCACGGAGCCTACTTCATCTTGAAGGGGAGAGCGGCCTCTTCTAGGAACTCATCAGCACCATCACCCAGATAGGTGTTGGACACTGCCCATGACCCAGCAGCCACTCCAACCAAAATCCTGCTGCCCCACCCACAGACCTGCAGACCTTGGGACCTCCACCTCCAAAGGTGCACCGCTCCCACAGCAGTAAGTGCAACTTCCCCCCTTCCCAGCGGCAGACCTCCAGATACCACATTCACATTTCCAACATTCACCCATTTCCAGCGCCCAAACTTCCAGGGCACACTACTCCATAGGAAGCTTTTGGGAGCTACTGTGACCCCCACTGTGTGTGATTTTTGTACAGAAACAGGTGCGCTGCCCCACAGTAGAAATTCTGAATTCCCTCTTCCTGAATAACTGCCCACAGACAACCTAGCTGTGCAACTTCAGCACCAGTGCCCCTCAGAGTGTGTCAGAGCTCTGCGAAGGCAAAGGCACTGCTACAGTCGCACATTTGCAAGAAGAAGGCCCCCTGAGACCATCTATCCACAGGGCGCTCTGGGGAGCTGCAGTGAGCCCTGGCTGGGTGTGATCTTGGACAAACAGGGATGCACTCCCCCAGCAGGAGAAATTCTGAATTCACTCATCCTAGACACATGTCCACAGACGCCTTGATTACGTGGCTTCAGTGCCAGGGCCCTTCAGAGTGCTTCATTGCACTGCCACTCTGGTGAACGCACGAGTGGGTGCCCCTGTGAGCCATCACTGGGAGCGTGTACCTATCCACCACAGGTGCAGCAGCAAAAACTGAGTCTTCCCACCCCACAGCTGCAGAACTCTGGACACTAGAGGCACACGCTTTGCCAGCACGTGGGCCTCCCAAGCCAACCCCTCCACAGGAAGCTCTTGGGAGCTGGTGTGAACCCTGCTGGGCATGCACTTATAAAAACAGGGACACACTGCTGAGCTGTAGAAATGCTGAATTCCCTCTTCTGGGATACCTGACCACACACACTGCAATCCTGTGGTTTCAGCACCAGGGCCCTTCAGAGAACGTCAGTACACCCTGCTGGCAAATGCACCACAGGTACCCCTATAAGCCACCACTGGGGGCGCGTGTATCCAACCATGAGTCAACAGCAAAAGCTGAATCTGCCCACCCAAAAACTACAGAACTCTGGATACCACAGTCACAGCAATCCCCAAAGAAAAGAAAAAGAGGATCACCAGAAAGGGAGTTAAATGAAATTGAGGCTAGTAACATATCAGAGAAAGAATTCAGAGTAATGGTTATAAGGATGCTCAAAATGCTGGATGACAAATACACACAACTCAATGACAAATACACACAACTCAATGACAAATATACACAACTCAATGAGAATTATAAGGAGCTGAATGAGAATGTCACCAACATGAAAAAAAAGAGGAAATGAAGAACAACATAGCAGCAATAAAGAACACAATGTAAGGCTTAAACAGTAGACTAGAAGAGGCTGAGGACTGCATCAGCGAATTAGAAGACAAGGTAGCAAAAAAACACACAAACACAGCAGAAACTGAAAAGAAAATTTAAAAAGCAATAAGAGGACATAAGGGAGCGTTGGGACAACACAAAATGAAACAACATTCGCATAATAGGGGTACCAGAAGGAAAGGAAGAGAAGCAAGGAATAGAAAACCTGTTTGAAGAAATAATGACAGAAAACTTCCCTGATATTGGCAAGAAAAAAAACTACGCAAGTCCAAGAAACACATAGAGTCCCAAACAAGATGAACCCCAAAAGACCGACACCAAGACACATCATAATTAAAATGGCAAACACCAACGACAAAGTAAGAATCTTAAAGCTGCCAGAGAGAGACAGAAAGTTACCTACAAGGGATCTCCTATTAGAATATCAGCTGATTTCTCAAGAGAAACACATGAGGCAAGAAGGGAATGGAATGAAATATACAAAGTGACGCAAAGCAAGGGACTGAACCCAAGAATACTATACCCAGCAAGGCTATCATTCAAAATTAAAGGTGGAATCAGGAGCTTCACAAAAAAAAAAGGGCTAAGAGAGTTTATTACCACCAAGCCAGCAATGAAAGACATGCGTAAGGGGCTGCTGTAAAAATAAGAAACAGAAAGGCAAGAAGAAACACAAACATTAAGAATAAAAATGATAAAAACAAGTACTTAACAATAATAACATTAAACGTAAATGATTAAATGCTCCAATCAAAAGACAAAGGGTAGCTGAATGAATAAGAAAACATGAACCATATATTTTCTGTATGCAAGAGACCCACCTCAGACAAAGGATTCACACAGACTGAGAAGGAAAGGGTGGAAAAAAATTTTATGGCAAATGGAAATGAAAAAAAGCTAGGGTTGCAATACTTAAATCTGACAAAATAGACCTCAAAGTAAAGGCCACAACAAGAGATAAGGAAGGCAACTACATAATACTAAAGGGAGCAATTCAACAAGAACATATAACTTTGGTAAACATATATGCACCCAATACAGGAGCACCCAAATACATAAAACAACTTTTGGAAGATATCAAGGGAGAGAGCAATAACAATACAGTCATAGAAGGGGAGTGGCAATAGTCATATCTGACAAAATAGACTTTATAATGAAGGCCACCACAAGAGACAACAAAGGTCACTACATAATACTAAAGAAATTTACCCAACAAAAGGATATAACCCTAGTAAATATGTATGCACCCAATATAGGAGCACCTAAATATATATATATATATATATATATATATATATATATATATATATATATATATATATTTAAAAAAAAAACTTCTGGAGGACTTTAAGGGAGAAATCAACAGAAATACAGTCATAGTAGGAAATTAATACCCCACTGACTTCCCTGGATAGATCATCCAGACAAAAAATTAACAAGGAAACAGTGACTCTAAATGATGCACTGGATCAGATGGATTTAATTGACATTTATAGAATATTTCACCCCAAAGCTGCAGAATATACATTCTTCTCAACTAAACGTGTGTCATTCTCAAAGGTAGACCACATGTTAGAACATAAAACAAGCCTCTACAGGTTCAAAAAGATTGAAATCATATCAAACGTCTTCTCAGATCATAATGGAATGACATTAGAAATCAACTACAGTAAAAACACTCAAAAACATTCAAATGCATGGAGGCTAAATAGCATGTAATTAAACAATGAATGGGTTACCAATGAGCTCAAGAAAGAAATAAAAAAACTTCCTGGAAACAAATGAAAATGAACCCAAAACAATCCAAAATCTCTGGGACACAGCAAAAGAAGTCCTGAGAGAGAAGTTTATAGCATTACAAGCCTATGTCAAACAACAATAAAAATTAATAGAATTAGAAAGTGAACAAGGAAAGCCCATGTAAGTAGAAGGAAGGAAATAAAGATTAGAGTAGAAATGACATAGAGACTGAAAAAACAATACAAAATATTAAAAAAAAACTAAATAAAGCTCTAATAGATAAGACCTAAAACTATGGAACTCTTATAAGAAACAGAGAAGAAATCTTCATGGCATTAGATTTGAAAATGATTTCTTAGACATATCATCAAAATCTTAGGTTATAAAAGAAAAAAATAGATTAAGTGTCCTTCAAAATTTTAAATTTTGTGCATCAAATGGCACTATCACAATGATGAAATAACAGCCCACAGAATGGGAGAAAATATCTGCTAATCATATATCTGAAAAGGGGTTAATATCCAACATAGTTAAGGTACTCTCACAACTCAACAACAACAAAAAACGACCCAAGTCAAAAATGTTCAAAGGATTTCTCTAAAGAGGACATAAAAATAGTCAATAAGCATATAAAAATTGTTTAACATCATCTGCCATTAGGGAAATGCAAATGAAAACCACAATAAGATAATACTTCACTATTATTAGGATAACCATTTTCAAAAACACAGAAAATAACAAGTGTTGTTAAGTCTAAGGAGAAACTGGAACACTTTTGCATTGCTGGAGGGAATGTGAAAGGTGTAGCCACTGTGGAAAATGATTTTGCAGTTCCTTAGAAAGTAAAACTTAGATTCCATATGATCCAGCAATTTCATTTCTATGTATATACCCAAACACATAAAAAGCAAGAGTCAAAAAAAATATATATATATTTATATAATCAGTCATATTCATAAAAGCCTAAAAGGTGGAAACAACCCAAATATACATCAAAACATAACAGAAAAAATATTATATATATATAATGGAATATTATTTGGCCTTAATAAGTAATTAACAAAATAAATTAAATTCAAAGAAATATATATTATAAATTTTTAATATTTCTTATTTTCCCACTGTCTCAACATTCTCGCAAACAGGCTGTGAGCCCTCTGCCCAGGTGACTTTGTGCCCCAGTGTGATAAAGCTGTTCTCTGCCACAATTTTCCCTTCTTGTCTTCCCCTGACTATGACTTAGTAGCATTCAAACACACCAATGAAGTTCCCTCATGACTTTGGCTTTTGTACTCCATCCTCACACCAATAAAGGCACCTACTCATGGGTTCTTTTCTCTCTTCTATCTTTTCTCTTTTTTTTCTTTTTCTTCTCTTTTTCTTCTCTTTTTCTCCTCTTTTTCTTCTCTTCTCTTCTCTTCTCTTCTCTTCTCTTCTCTATGTTCACTTCACTTCCCTTCTCCTCCTCCTCTTCTCTCTCTCCCTCCCTCTTTCTCCTTCTCTTTCTTCCACCTCTCTTTCCCATTCTCTCTCACTCATTCTTCCTTCTCTTCTCTTCTCTTCTCTTCTCTTCTCTTCTCTTCTCTTCTCTTCTCTTCTCTCTTCACTTCTCTTGCCTTATCCTTCTCCTCCTCTTCTCTCTCCCCCTCCCTCTTTCTCCTTCTCTTTCTTTCACCTGTCTCTTTCCCATCGTTCTCACTCATTCTCCCTTTCTTATCTCTATCTTGTGCGCTGGCTCCTCCCTTTCGCTTCCTGAGCCTACTGCCTTGGAGCTTCTTCCATAGGGCCTCCTGCATGCAGGGCAGTGCCTCCCTATTATAGGTCCTGTGAGTATAATAAATGTCTCACTTTTATACAACTCTCCATGATATTAATACACGTATGCACCTGAATGAAATAAAAAAACATTTTAAGTAACAATTATTCCTGACAAAAGACAATGAAATTATGATACATGCTACAACATGGATAATCCATGAAAACACATTAAGTAAAATAAGCCAGACAAAAGAGGCTAGATTGTGTGATTCCACTTATATGAGGTATGTTGAATACACAAATCCATAGAAACATAAAATAGAATATAGGTTACAAAGCATTGAAGGGAGAAGGCAGTGCAGTATTGTTTAGTGGGTAAAGCTTATTTTTCTTTTTAAATATATTTTATTGATTTCAGAGAGGAACAGAGAGGGAAAGAGAGAAACATCAATGATGAGAGAGAATCATTGATCAGCTGACTCGCGCATGCACACCCCACACTGAGGATCAAGCCCACAACCTAAGCATGTGCCTGACTGGGAATCAAACCATGACCTCCTGGTTCATAGGTCGACGCTTAACCACTGAACCACAAAGGCAGGGAGGGTATAGCGTTTTTTATTGGAATGATGAAAAGGTTCTGAAATGAATAGTGTTGATGATTACTTTTAGTGCGACTGAATTATACACTTTGAATGGTTAAAATTATATATTTTGTCATATATATTTGGCCACAAAAAAAAGAAACTATGTCAAGAAACTATTCAAAGAGGTTTTGCTAAGTCTAAATGAAAATAACTATAATAACTAAAGAACATACTTACATATATGCACAGCCCATGGACCATATGTGGTGAAGGCCTGGGGTGGGGTAGGGTGGGGACTGGGTGAAGGAGGGCAAAGGTAGGGGGAAATGGGAGACATCTGTAATACTGTGAACAACTTTTTAAAAGTAACTACAAGTATTATCTAATTAGGAGAGAATGGGAGGTAAATAGTAAAGTGAAACTAAAATACCAGTCAACACCCTAACCGGTTTGGCTCAGTGGATAGAGCTTCGGCCCACAGACTGAAGAGTCCCAGATTTGATTTCGGTCAAGGCCATGTACCTTGATTGTGGGCTCAATCTCCAGTAGGGAGAGAGCAGGAGGGAGCTGATCAGTGTTTCTCTCTAATCTATGTTTCTGACTCTATATCCCTCTCCCTTATTCTCTGTAAAAAATCAATAAAAATATATTTTAAAAATAAAATAGAATACTAGTCAACAATGAAATAGAATACAGGAGAAGGTAGTTAAGTTTTAGTTATTCTAAGGACCTTGTTATGAAATATTTAAGTGCACCAATAAATGAGCGCTGGCCAGTGTGGCTCAGTAAGTGTAGCACCGTCCAGTACATCAAAATGTGGCAGGTTCGATTCCCAGTCAGAGCACATACCCAAGTTATGGGTTCAATCCCTGGTCAGGGCATGTATAGGAGGCAACCAATCAATGTCTCTCTCTCTCTCTCTCTCTCTCTCTCTCTCTTTCTTGTCAATTTTAAAAAAAAATAAATTTAAATTAAAAAAAACAAATGTCATTGGTGAAAACCATAACAAAACAAGTTACAATACGACAGAAGGCAGGAAATGAGAAAAAAGAAAATAAAAATATTATCAATGAGAAAAAAACAAAATAACATGGCAGAAATAAGTCTAACTATATAGTAAGTGCAATAAATGTAAACAAATAATGAAAGAAATAAAAGGAAACATAGGTTTTCCTTGAAGAATGGCTATATCCTGTGTACAGGAAGCACAACTAAAACATAAACACTCAGAATGGCTGAAAATAATATAATGGAAAATAAATATACCAGGGAAGTGTTAACTAAAAAAGACTTAAAAAGCAATATAAATATCAGACAAAAAAGCAAATAAAATCATTAACCAAAGAACTTATATGCATTATACATAGCCCAAAGACACAGATGATAGTGCAGTGAAGGCCTGGGGTGGGGTAGGGGACAGATGGAGGAGGACAAAAGGGATGGAAATAGGAGATATCTGTAATACTGTAACAATTTAGAAAACCATTAAAATGGCTAAAAACTTATTTTAATAATAGGCACAATGCACCAAGAATATGTCTTAAATCTGTATGTATCTAATAGAATGTCCTCAAGTAGATATATAGAATTAAAAGAATTGACAAATTCATAATCATAATGAGAGAATTTAACGGCACTGACAAAGAAGAAAAAAAATTGTCAGTATGAGTATAAAAAGTTGATCATAAAGACAAGCAATATCTAATTTTTATAATCTATCTATCTACAGCTCTGTGACCAACATTCTGGTATATTGTGTTTTTGTGTGTGTGTGTGTGTGTGTGTGTGTGTGTGTGTGTTGTTAATCCTCATCCAAGGATATTTTCCCACTGATTTATAGATAGAGTGGCGGGGGAGAGACAGAGTGAGAGAAACATTGATTTGAGAGAGACACATCGATTGGTTGAATCACAAATGGGGATTGAACCTGCAACCACGGTAGGTGCCTTTGACCAGAATCGAACCTTGGATGGACCCTTCAGTCTGCAGGCCAACGCTCTCTCCACAAAGCCAAACTGGCTAGGGCCCAACATTCTGTTTTTTAGTGCATTTGTAACATTAACAAAAACTGACTACATGACAGACTGCAGAGAAGTTTCAAAATCACCATGCAAATTGTCTTATGGGACCATAAAGCAACAAATTCAGAAAGCAATAATAAAGATAGCCAAAACACAAAGTATAATTGGAACTGAAAGATACACTACTAAATAATTCACAGGTTAAAGAAAAAATCATTTTAAAATTGAAAATACAATGAATGACACAACATATCAAAAGTTGTAGTATGCAGCAAAAGTGGTTCTTATGGGACATTTATACCTTAAATGGATATATTAGAAAACAAAAATAAGTGAGAAGACTGGCATCAATTTTAAAAGCTAGAAAAAGAAACTAGTCTCCAGAAAAATGTAGAATAAATTAAATAATACGTATAGAAGCAGAAAATATTGAAAAATTGAACATATTGAAGGAGCAGCAAAATCAAAAGTAGATTTTTTTTAAATGTTACTTTATCTTTTTTCTATTGATGAGAGAGGGAGATAAAGAGAGAGATAAAGATCAAGTTGTGGTCCCACTTATTTATACATTCATTGATTGATTCTTATATGTGCCCTGATTGCTTATCGGGACAATTCTCTAACCAACTAAGCTACCTAGCTACTTGGCCAGAGCAAAAGTAGTTCTTTGAAAAGACTAAAAATACAGACAAGCATATAGCAAGATTGATCAAACAAAAAACAAATGGAAAAAAATTAGGAATGAAAGGGGATATAATTACAATTCTATAAACAATTATGCAAATAATTTTGAAAAATTAGTAAAAGGAGCAATTACTTATAAATAGTTCAGAGAATTATTTACATTAGGATAGATAATTATCAGTAAAAATATAAGTAACTAGGAATAAATCAGACCAAAAACAAGGTAAATACTTTAAATTTACAAATTCTAAAACAATATTGAAAAATAAAAAAAAGTAACTCCTCTTCAATAAATGTTGAGCTAAATCATTTCCAAAGATGGGAAATTTCATCATAATTACCAAAATTAACAACGACAAAGAAACCCAGAAAATCTGAATGGACAACCACTAAAATTTGCAATATAAACTACAAACTCCCCACTGTTGCCTACACCATTTTCCCAAAACAAAGGCAGAAAGTTCAGGCAGTTTTACAGGTGAATTTTAACAAAACTTTAAGAATAAAATAATCCAAATGTTTTACAAGTTGTTTCAGAGAATTAAAAAAAAAGAGTAAAGGATTTCTGTGCTCACAAAGTAGACATACTTTCCTTATTCCTTCACTAAATTAAAAACAATAGACATTATATATGAAACATACATAAGACTCTGAAAAGTAAAGAGAAAAAGTAAAATTAGCTTTAAAGAGCTGAGAGAAAAAAGCTATCAACCTACTAATAGTAAATTGGGAAACAGCCGAAACCGGTTTGGCTCAGTGGATAGAGCGTCGGCCTGCGGACTGAAAGGTCCCGGGTTCGATTCCGGTCAAGGGCATGTACCTGGGTTGCGGGCACATCCCCAGTGGGAGATGTGCAGGAGGCAGCTGATCGATGTTTCTTTCTCATCGATGTTTCTGGCTCTCTATCTCTCTCCCTTCTTCTCTGTAAAAAATCAATAAAATATATTTTTTAAAAAAAATTGGGAAACAAATCTGAGGAAATCACCCAGAGTACAACACAGAGAAGAAATAGCTGTAAACAATATATATATTTAAAACAAGACAGATAAGACTAGAACAAGAAACCCTGATAGAAATTCTGTCAGCTTGAACAAAAGACACTGACCTAAATTTCCTGGATTACATTTTGGCTTCATATAGCCCAGGCTGATGCTGAAAATGCCAACAATCTGGAAATAACAAAGGACACAGATGAAAAAAATGGGCAATGTAAAGCCCGTTCTCTTTAGCCCAAGGACAAGAAAAGAAGCAGCCTACTAAGACAGAAAACATTTATACAATAACTACTCTATAAAAGGATACACAATAGAAAAAACTCTCACCCACCCTGTCAACAAAGGCCAAATTGGGGCCTGTAATGTGGTGCTCCAACCTCCATCACATTACCATGGTGGTGTCAGAGAAGACCAAGTGGGATGCTCATCCCTGCAAATTAGTAACAAGCTACCTACCTACTCCCCATAATGTCACTCTAGATTAGAGGGCGCCAGATTTTTTACTCTCAGCCAGCATTAATGTGCCTTCCCGATAGTATGATGTGTGTGCAAGCCTAATGTAGAGCCAAGCCTGGACTTCCACACTAACCCAGTAATACAAGGCCACCCCATCGTCACAATGGAGGCACACAGGAAGCAATAATGAAGCACTCCTGCATCTCCCAGAAAAGATGATACTAGTGGAAGCCTAGTAGAGACCTGAATACCTATCTCTCCCTCACCATAAAGCATGGTACCCCAGAGAAAGAATGGGAAGCTTGGACTTCTGCCCCCACCTGGGAGTAATTAGGTTGTATGTGTTCACCCAGAGAAGTGGTATAAGAGATAGCTTGCTAAAACCAAAAATAAGTAAGATCCATGTTCTCATATCATAATTACCAAAATGTCCAGACTTCAATAGAAAACCATTTATAATGTCAAATACTGGGAAGGTCTCAAGCTGCATGAGAAAAGAAAACCAGCAGACACACAGAGATGATACAAATGCTAGAATTATCTGACAATGATCATAGAGTTCCAATCATAGAAATAAAACAATTACAAGCATGCTTGAAACTAATGAAAAAATAGAAAGTCTCAACAAAGAAATGGAAACTACCAACAGAAAATAAAAATACTAAGAAAAGAACAAAGGAGAAAAATGCAGTAACTGAAGTAAAATAAATCTCAATGGCTAGACTAAATAGGAAAACAGAGAGGAAAAAAGAAAGGATCAGTGCACTTGAAACAGAACAATAAAGATTACTCAATCTGAAAAACCAGAATAATAGAATGGGAAAAAAAGAGAGAGAAGTATCAGAACCAAAGATCTCACTTTCATGACATCACTCCTCAAAAGAGTGGGAAAAGAGAACAGCAATGAAAAAGTACTCAAAGAAATAATGGCTGAAATTTTCAACTTGGCAAAGACAAGAATCTGCAGATTCAAGAAGTTAGGCCCAATAACCCCAAAATATCATTGTCAAACTATTAAAAACAAAAAAAATCTTGATAGCAGGGAGAGAAAAATGACACCTTACCTATAAAGAAATAATTTTAATGACAGAAGATTTTGCAACAAAAAATGAAGTCCAGGAGAATGTGGCACAACATTTTGGAAGCACTAAAAAAAAAAAAATTAGCTGTGAACCAGGTAATATACATCCACTGAAAATCTCCTCAGGAATAAAAACAAAATCAATACATTTGCAGGTAAAATAAAATTAAAATATTTTTGTCACTAAACAATGGGTAAAAGAAGTTCTGTAAACAGAAAGGAAATGCTAAAAGAAGAAATCTTTGAACATGATGGAAGAATAGGAATAATAGCAAAAATATGGTTAAATACAATAGATTTACTTTTTGAAGTTTTCTAAATTATTTTTGACAGTTGAAACAAAACTTATAACACCATCTGGTGTATTTATCAATGTATGTAGAGGAAGTATTTCTTTTATTTTATTGTCAAAACCTTTACATATGTCTCCTTTTTTACCAATTGACCCTCACTCACCCCCAACTATTCCCACTGCGGGCAAGCCCCACTGCCACAGTGTCTGTGTCCATTGGTTATGCTAATATGCATGCATACAAGTCCTTTGGTTGCTCTCTAACCACCCCACCCACCTCCCCTGCCATTTGTCTCTGGATCCATTTTTGTTCACCAAATTATGTTGATCATTATATCCTACATGAATGAGATCATATGATATTTATCTTTCTCCGACTGGCTTATTTCGCTTAGCATAATGCTCTCCAGTTCCATCCATACTGTTGCAAATGGTAAAAATTCCTTTTTTTTTTTTTTTTAGAGCGACGTAGTATTCCATTGTGTAGACCACAGTTTTTTAATCCACTCATCTGCTGATGGGCATTTAGGCTGTTACCAAACCTTAGCTATTATAAATTGTGCTGCTATGAACATAGGGGTGCATATATCCTTTCTGATTGGTGTTTCTGGTTTCTTGGGATACAGTCCTAGAAACCAGGATTACTGGGTCAAATGGGAGTTCCATTTTTAACTTTTTGAGGAAACTCCATTCTGTCTTCCAGAGTGGCTTCACCAGTCTGCATTCCCACCAGCAGTGCACAAGGGTTCTTTTTTCTTCACATTCTCACCAGCACTTGTCATTTGTTGATTTGATGGTGATAGCCATTCTGAGAGGTGTGAGGTGGTACCTCATTGTCATTATGATTTGCATCTCTCCGGTGATTAGTGACTTTCAGCATGTTTTCATGTGTCTCTTGGCTTTCTGAGTGTCCCCTTTCAAAAAGATTCTATTTAGGTCCTTTGGCCATTTTTTTGATTGGATTGTTTATTTTCCTTTTCTTGAGTTGTATGAGTTCGCTGTAAATGTTGGAGATTAAACCCTTATCAGAGATAACATTGGCAAATATGTTCTCCCATGCAGTGGGCTTTCTTGTGGTTTTGTTGATGGTTTCTTTTGTGGTGCAGAAGCTTTTTATTTCGATGTAATCCCATTTGTTTATTTTCTCCTTAGTCTCTCTTATCCAAGTATCTGTGTCTGTAATGATATTGCTACGACATATGTCTGCAATTTTACTGCATATGAAGTCTTGTAGGATTTTTATGGTTTGCCGTCTTACATTCAAGTCCTTTAGCCTTTAGACTTTGTTTTTGTGTACAGTGTAAGTTGGTGATCTAGTTTCTTTTTTTTTTTTTGCATGTATCTGACCAAATTTCACAACACCGTTTATTAAAGACGCTATTTTGACTCCACTGTATGCTCTTGCCTACTTTGTCGAATATTAATTGAGTATAATGGCTTGGGTCAATTTCTGGGTCCTCTATTCTGTTCCATTGGTCTATATGTCTGTTCTTGTGCCAGTACCAGGCAGTTTTGAGAACTGTGGCTTGGTAATATAGTTTGATGTCTGCTATTGTGATCCCTCCGAAGTTGTTCTTCTTTCTCAGGATAGCTGTGGCTATTCGGGGTCTTTTTTTATTTCAGATGAATTTTTGGAGACTTTGTTCTAGATCTTTGAAATATGCCATTGGTATTTTAATAGGTATTGGATTTAATCTATAGATTGCTTTAGGTAGTAGGGACATTTTAATGATGTTGATTCTACCAATTCGTGAACATGGTATGTTCTTCCATTTGTTTATGTCTTCCACTATCTCTTTTTTCAATGTCCTGTAGTTTTCTGGGTAGAGGTCTTTTACCTCCTTAGTTAAGTTTATTCCTAGGTATCTTAATTTTTTTGGTGCAATGGTAAATGGGATTTTTTCATTTCTTTACTGTGAGTTCATTATTGGTGTATAAAAAGGCCATAGATTTCTTGGCGTTAATTTTGTATCCTGCTACAATGCCGAATTCATTTATTAATTCTAATTAATTTTGGATGGAGTCTTTAGGATTTTCTATGCACAGTATCATGTCATCTGCAAATGACAGTTTTATTTCTTCATTTCCAATTTGGATGCCTTTTATTTCTTCTTCTTGTCTGATCGCAATGGCTAGTAGTCCCAGTACTATGTCGAACAGGAGTGGTGAGAGTGGGCAATCCTGTGTTGCTCCTGTTCTTAGGAGAAATGGTTTTAGTTTTTGCCCATTGAGTATGATGTTGGCTGTGGGTTTGTCATATATGGCTTTTATTATGTTGAGGTATGATCCTTCTATCCCCACCTTGCTGAGAGTTTTTATCAAGAAAGGGTGCTGGATTTTGTCAAATGCTTTTTCTGCATCAATTGATATGATTATGTGGTTTTTAGCTCTCAATTTGTTTATGTGATGTATCATGTTTATTGATTTGCAGATAATGTACCATTCTCGCATCCCTGGGATAAATCCTACTTGGTCATGGTGTATGATCTTTCTGATATACTGCTGGATCCGATTTGCTAAGATTTTGTTGAGGATTTTGGCATCAATGTTCATGGGGGATATGGGCTTGTAATTCTCTTTCACCATGGTGTTTTATGTGGTTTTGGTATTAGGGTGATGCTGGCTTCATAGGATGAGCTTGGAAGTGTTCCTTTCTCTTTAATTTTTTGGAATAGTCTGAGGAGGATAGGTTTTAATTCTTCCTTGAATGTTTGGTAAAACTCCCCTGTGAAGCCATCTGGCCTTGGGCTTTTGTTTGCTGGAAGCGCTTTGATGACTTCTTCAATTTCTTCCATAGTTATCAGCCCATTCAGGTTTTTTGAATAATCCTGATTGATTTTGAAAGGTTGTATTTTTCTAGGAATATGCCCATTTCCTTCAGGTTGTCTAGTTTGTTAGAATAGCGTTGTCCATAGAATTTTTAAACAATGCTTTGTATTTCTGTTGGGTCTGTTGTTATTTCTCCTCTTTCATTTCTGATTTTGTTTATTTGGGTCCTCTCTCTTTGCTTCTTGGTGAGCCTGGCTAGAGGTTCATCAATCTTCTTTATCCTTTCAAAGAACCACCTCTTGGTTTCATTGATCTTTTGTAATGTTTTTTTCGTCTCTATGTCATTCATTTCTGCTCTGATCTTTATTATCTCCTTCCTTCTGCTCACTCTGGGCTTTTATTGTTGCTCTATTTCTAATTCTTTGAGTTGTAGAGTTAGATGATTTATTACCATTTTTTCTTGGTTTTTTGAGGTAGGCCTGTAGAGCTATACACTTCCCTCTCAGGACTGCTTTCATTGTGTCCCACAGATTTTGGATTGTTGTGTTTTTATTGTCATTAGTTTCCAGGATTTTTTATTTTCTTCTTTGATCTCTTTGGTAACCCAATCACTGTTTAATAGCATGCTTTTCAGCTTCCAAGTGTTTGAATTTTTTGGATAGTTTTTATTGTACCTTATTTAAAATATTATGCAATTGTGGTCCTGGAAAATGCTTGATATGATTTCAATCTTCTGGAATTTGGAGAGACTTTGCTTGTGACCCAATATGTGGTCTATTTTTGAAAATGTCCCATGTGCACTTGAGAAGAACGTATATTCCCTGGCTTTGGGGTGAAATGTTCTGAAGATGTCAATTAAGTCCATTGGATCTAGTGAGTCATTTAGGAGTGCTGTTTCATTGCTGATTTTTTGTCTAGAGGATTTACTCGGTGATATCAGTGGTGTATTAAAGTCCCCTACTATGATTGTATTGTTTGTCAATCTCTCCCTTGATATCTTCCAGGAGTTTTTTCTTATGTATTTGGGTGCCACTGCATTGGGTGCATATATGTTTATCAGGGTTATATCCTATTGTTGTATCGATCCCATTAGTATTATGAAGTGGCCTTCCTTATCTCTGGTTATGGCCTTCACTTTGAGGTCTATTTTGTCAGATATAAGTATTGCTACGCCAGCTTTTTTTTTTTTTTCATTTCCATTTACCTGAAATGTATTTTTCCATCCCTTCACTTGCAGTCTGTGTGAATCCCTTATTGTGAGGTGGGTCTTTTGTAGACAGCATATACCTCGGTCATGTTATTTATCCATTCATCCACTCGAAGTCTTTTGGTTGGAGCATTTAGTCCTTTACATTTAAAGTTATTATAGAAAGGTGCTTATTTGTAGCCTTTTTTTTATTTTTTGTGCCTGTTTTCTTTCTTAACTTTTTATTTCTTCTTTTTACACGAGTCCCTTTAGCATTTCTTGCATTTCTGGCTTGGTGGTGATAAACTCCCTTAGCCTTTTTTTGTCTGTGAACCTTCTTATTTCCCCTTCAATTTTGAATGATAGCTTTGCTGTATAGAGTATTCTTGGATTCAGTCCCTTGCTTTGCATCACTTTGTAAATTTGCTTCCATTCTTCTCTGACCTGATGTGTTTCTGTTGACAAATCATTTGATAATCTAATTGGAGATCCCTCGTATGTAACTTTCTGTCTCTCTCTTGCAGCCTTTAAGCTTTTCGCTTTGTCTTGAACATTTGCGATTGTAATTATGATGTGTCTTGGTGTGGGTCCTTTTGGGTTCATCTTGTTTGGGACTCTCTGTGTTTGTGTAACTTGTTTCTTCCCCATCTCAGGGAAGTTTTCTGCTATTATTTCTTCAAATAATTTTCTTCTTTTAATTTTTTTATTGATTAACTTATTACATATGTGTCCTTATCCCCACATTAACCCCCATCTCCCCCACTCATGCCCTCACCCCCCTGTTGTCTGTGTCCATTAGTTAAGCCTATATACTTGCACATAAGTCCTTTGGTTGGTTTCTCACCCTTACCCCCACCTTCCCCTACCTTCCCTCTGAGGATTGATGCTTATCGATGCTTCTCTGTCTTTGGATCTGTTTTTGTTCATCAGGAATCCTTGATCTTCTTCCTGTTGTTCTGGCACTCATATTATTTGTATGTTCCTTTGTTTCAAGTTGTCCCATTACTCCCTTAGGCTCTCCTCCTGTCTTTTATTTTTTTGCTCCAATTGCAGTTCAGTTTGGGTGTGTTTTGCTTCCTTGTCTTCTAATTTGCTAATTCAATTCTCCACTTCTCCTAGTCTACTGTTGAAACTTTCCATGGTGGTTTTTTATTGAAGCTATATCACTCTTGATTTCTTCTTGATTCTTATGTAAGTTATTGATGTTTTCATCCATTTGTTCTTGATTCTAACATAAGACGCTGATTTTTCTCCCCTCCATCTGGTTTATGAACAAGTATGATTCTTATTCTGAACTAGTAGCCATATGCACGAAATTCGTGCACAATAAAAGGGAATTAATTGCCCCAACTGGTTTGGCTCAGTGGATAGAGCATCGACCTGCAGACTCAAGGGTCCCAGGTTGGATTCCGGTCAAGGGTATGTACATTGGTTGTGGGCACATCCCCAGTAGGGAGTGTGCAGTTGGCAGCTGATCGATGTTTCTCTCTCATCGATGTTTCTTTTTTTTTTAATATATTTTTATTGATTTTCTTACAGAGAGGAAGGAGAGGGATAGAGAGTTAGAAACATTGATGAGAGAGAAATATCGATCAGCTGCCTCCTGCACACCCCCTACTGGGGATGTGCCCGCAACCAAGGTACATGTCCTTGACCGGAATTGAACCTGGGACCCTTCAGTCCACAGGCGGATTCTTTATCCACTGAGCCAAACCAGTTAGGACTCATCGATGTTTCTAACTCTCTATCCCTCTCCCTTCCTCTCTGTAAAAAAATCAATAAAATATATTTTTTTATAAAGAGAATTACTTAGAGGAGATATTTTAATATTGCTATTTGGCTTTTCTCTATAATAGAAGTGTGAGAGATGAAAGGAAATTAGTAAAATATATATGAAAATAATATATAAATTTATTAATAAATAAACAGTAACAAAAGGATATAACAACAACAGAGGCATGATATAAAAACAACAAAAACATGATATGAAAACAACAAAAACATGATATAAAAACAACAGTGATGCAATGACTGATAAAGTGATTAAACTTATTCTAATATCTCCCTGTACACCACATTAACAGTGAAAACACTTTCAGAGTGCTTGACTAATTTCCCTTGTGATGAAGTACTTAGAACTTTAACTGTAACATCACATGCTCTTCAAACTCGAGAGAAAGCAACATATAACTGACCATGTGCAAAAACGGGTTCAGGTAGGAATATGCCTACTTTGTCTAGAGTTTGTCCTTGTTATTTATCAATAGTCATCACAAATGCTGGCATTGCGGGAAACCGTTGTCAAATCAATTTAAATGGGAGGCCAGGGTCAGATGAGGACAAATTAATTCTTGGAATCAGAGCAGCCTCTCCCTCTGCAGATCCTGTTCATACTTCAGCTTTGATAATGTTAGGCTGTAATCTTTTGATAATAAATCTGGTACCATTACAAAGACCCCATTTACTATTGAGATTTCTTAATAGCATGATGATTGCACCCACTTTCAATTTTAACTTATGACACGGCATTCCCGAAGGAGTAATACTATTAAGAAATTTGATGGCAAAATTTTCCTTTTCAGCATCATCTGTGGAATCAATGGAATCTCACTCAAATATGTGTGAAAATCTCCATCGAGTATATCCAAATTTTCTTCATTTAATTTTTGAACATGCTCATTTTTTGAGCAAAGAATTGCACGTTTAGATATATTTTTAATATTATCTATAGCAGTGGTTCTCAACCTTGGCTGCACGTTAGAATCACCTGGGAATCTTTTAAAAATCCTGATTCCTGGGCCTCATCCTCCGGAAATTGTTTCTCTGTTATGGGGTGGGGCCACAACATTAGTAACAACGAAACAGAATTAAAACTTTATTGTGGGGAGCCGCTACAGTGTTTTGGACAGGTTCAAGCCTTGGACTGATGAGAGGGCACAGTCCTCTCACTGCCACATGCAAGTCCCAGCTTGGAGGGCAGGGCCCTCCCAGCACAATTATAGCCAACAGCTGTGGTTGTAAGCTTGAAGCTATGGTCCAAACACGTGGCCCCACATGCCTGAGTGATGTAGGCTTGATAGAGTTCAGGTGCATGTAGTTGAGTAGGATTGAAACCCAGGAGAATATTATAAACATCTTGGTCACACCATTACTTTGCCTGGTAGCATCTGCTATAAAATAAAGGCATGGCTGTGGGCGTGGTCGCTGTCTCTCAGAGAAGCAGCATCCCACCGAGACCTGGCTTTCATTCTCTTGTCTGTCTTTTCTAAGCCTTTCAGCCGCCCCCACTCAGGTTCACCCATGGCCGTGCTGGTGCGGCACACTTTAGAAAGACATGCCTCCATGCTCCCAGGGTGGGTTCCTGCCTCAAACCCCACCCTTACTGGAAACAGCTCCAGGAAACAGCTCTGGGGAGGGCGCAGCCATTGCCAAGACAACCCCTGCAGGACTGACTTCCTTCCGCTTGGTCGCGGCGTTTGTGGTAGTGATGAACACCACCCATGGTTTTTATATAAGTAGATAGATGAATCGATACAAGAGGAAATAACTCTGATAAACATATATGCACTCAATATAGGAACAACCAAATTCATAAAAAAACAAAAAACTTCTGGAGGATTTAAGGGAGAGATCAACAGCAATACAATCATAGCAAGGGATGTTAACACCCCCTGACATCACTGGATAGATCTTCTAGACAAAAAATCAATAAGGAAAAAGCAATCCTACATGACACACTAGATTAGATGGAATTAATGGACATTTTCAGAACATTTCACCCCAACATAAATTCACCCAGAACATACATTCTTCTCAAGTGCACATGGGACATTTTGAAAGATATACCACACATTAGGACACAAACTAAATCTGTACAAATTCAACAAAGATTGAAATCATAACAAGCATCTTTCTCAAA
>NW_005871052.1:16338806-16366341 GCF_000147115.1 Myotis lucifugus | reverse complement strand
CCCCCCCCCCATTGGTCTCCTCACCCCCAACTGCCCCCACTGCCAGCCTGATTGCCTCCACTGCCCCCCACTGCTGGCCTGCTCACCTCCAACTGCCCCCCCCTGTGGCCTGTTCACCCCCAACTGGCCCTCCCTGTGGCCTGCTCTCCCCCAACTGCCCTCCCCGCTGGCCTGATCACCCCGAACTGCCCTCCCCTCCTGGCCTGATCGCCCTGAACAGCCTCTGCCTCGGCCCCGCCACCATGGCTTTGTCCAGAAGGACATCTGGAAGGTCTCCCGGAAGGTCTCCTGGAAGGTCTCCCAGTCTAATTAGCATATTACCCTTTTATTAGTATAGATGAATGGGATACTAAAGAGATCAAAGAAGAAATAAAAAACATCCTGGAAAAAAATGAAAATGAATACACAATAACCCAAAATCTATGGGAAACAGTGAAAGCAGACCTGAAAGAGAGGTTCATAGCACCACAGGCCTACCTCAAAAAACAACAAAAACTATTAATAAGTTATCTAACCCTACAAATTAGAATTAGAAAGAGAGCAACAAGAAAAACCCAGAGTAAGTAGAAAGAAGGAAAAAATAAATACCAGTGCAGAAATAAATGACATAGTAACTAAAAACAAAACAAATGATCAATAAAACCAAAAGCTGGTTCTCTAAAAAGAAAAGACTGAAGAACCTCTAGACAGACTCATCAAGAAACAAAGAGAGAGGACCAAATTTTAAAAATTAGAAATGAAAAAGGTGAAGTAAAAACTGACACCACAAAAATACAAAGTATCATTAAAAAATATTATGAATGAATATATTCCAGCCGAACCGGTTTGGCTCAGTGGATAGAGCGTCGGCCTGCGGACTGAAGGGTCCCAGGTTCGATTCCGGTCAAGGGCATGTACCTTGGTTGCGGGCACATCCCTACTGGGGGGCGTGCAGGAGGCAGCTGATCGATCTCTCTCATCGATGTTTCTAACTCTCTGTCCCTCTCCCTTCTTCTCTGTGGAAATTCAATAAAATATATTTAAAAAAAAAAAAAAAAGAATATATTCCAAAAAACTGGACAACCTGGATGAAATGGGCATATTCCTAGAAAAATACACTATTCTGAAACTCAATCAGGAAGAATAATTTTTAAAAAAACATAAATAGGCCAAAAACTACTGATTAAATTAAAGCAGTAATAAAAGAAACTTCCAGCATACAAAAGCCCTGTTCCGGACGGCTTTACAAGGGAGTTTTATCAAACATTCAGAGACTTAACACCTATCCTCCTCAAACTACTCCAAATAATTCAAGAGGAAGGAACACTTCCAGGCTCATTCCATGAGGCCAGCATTACCCTAATTCCAAAACCAGATAAAGACACTACAAAGGAAAAGAATTATTATAGACCAATATCACAAGAACGTAGATGCAAAATTCTCAACAAAATATTACCAAATCAAATCCAGCAATACATTAAAAAGATCATACAACATGACCAAGTGGGATGTATTCCAGGGATACAAGGCTGGTACAATATCTGCAAATCAATAAACATGATACATAACATTAACAAAATGAAAGACAAAAATCACATAATTACATCAATTGATGCATAAAAAGCATTCAACAAAATCCAACACCCAGTTTTGATAAAAACTCTCAGCAAAGTGGGAATAGAGGGACCATATCTCAACATGATAAAGGGCATATTTGACAAGCCTAAAGCCAACATCATACTCAATATGCAAAAACTAAAACCATTTAGAACAGGAACAAGACAGGAATGCCCACTTTTGCTACTCCTCTTTGACATAGCACTGGAAGTGCTAGCCATAGCGATCAGACAAGAAGAAAAATAAGGGCATCCAAATTGGAAAGAAGCAAGTAAAAATGTAATTATTCCCAGATGACATTATATTGTACATAGAAAACCCTAAAGAATCCACAAAACACACACACACACAACTATTAGATTTAATAAAGGAATTCAGCGACATAGCAGGATTTAACACCCAGGAATCTAGGGCCCTTTTATACATCAATAATGAACTCTCAGAAAGAAAAGCTAAAAATCAATCCCATTTACCATTGCAAAAAAAAAATTAAGATACCTAGGAATAAAGTTAACCAAGGTGGTAAAAGATCTGTATTTGGAAAACTATAGGAGAATAAACTGTGTTCATGGATTGGTAAAATCAACATCATTAAAATGTCTATACTACCCAAGGCAATCTACAAATTCAATGCAATCTCTATTAAAATACCAACAGCATATTTCACAGACCTAGATCAAACCCTCAAAAATTTATATGGATTCAAAAGAGACCACGAATAGCCACAGTAATCTTGAGAAAGAAGAACAAACTTGGAAGGATCACAGTATCAGATATCAAGTTATACTACAAAGCCACTATACCCAAAACATCCTGGTATTGGCACAAGAACAGGCATGTAGAAGAGTGGAACAGAACAGAGAACCCAGAAATCGACCTGAGCCTTTATGCTCAATTAATATTTGACAAAGGAGGCAAGAGCATACAATGGAGTCAAGACAGTCTCTTCAATAAATGGTTTTGGGAAAATTGGACATGTAAAAAAATTAAAGTAGACGACCAACTTACACCATACACAAGAATAAATTCAAAATGGATACAATTTGTGAAACTCTAAAAGTCCTAGAAGAGCTCTAGCTGGTTTGGCTCAGTGGATAGAGCGCCGACCTAGAGACCAAAGGGTACCGGGTTCGATTCCAGTCAAGGGCACATGCCCAGGTTGCAGGCTCAATCCCCAGTGTGGGGAATGCAGGAGGCAGCCAATCAATGATTCTCTCTCATCATTGATGTTTCTATCTCTCTCTCCCTCTCCCTTCCTCTCTGAAATCAATAAAAATATTTTTTTAAAAATCCTAGAAGAAACCACAGGCAGAAAAATCTCACACATTTCTCGTAGCAATATTTTTACGGATACATATCCTAGGACAATAGAAACTAAGAAGAAAATAAAGTAATGGGACTACATCAAAATGAAAAGCTTCTGCACAGCAAAAGAAACCATCAACAAAATATCAAGAGTGCCCACTGCAAGGATTTGCCAATGATATATCCAATAAGGTTAATTTCTAAAATATATAGGGAAGTCATACAACTTCACAAAAGGAAGATATACAATCTAATTTAAAAATGGGCAAAGGACCTAAATAGACACTTCTCTAAAGTGGACATACAGAAAGCCAAAAGGCATATGAAAAAAATGCTCAAAATCACTAATCATCTGAGTGATGCAAATTTAAAACAACAATGAGTTATCACGGCACACCTGTCAGAATAGCTATCATCAACAAATCAACAAAGGACAAGTATTGGTGAGGGATGTGGAGAAAAAGGAACTTTTGGTGGAAATACTGACTGGTGCACCCACTGTGGAAAACAGTATGGAATTTCCTCAAAAAATTAAAAATGGAACTCTCATGTGACCCAGTGATCCCACTTCTAGGAATATATCCTATGAAACCTGAATCACCTATCAGAAAAAAATATATGCACCCTTATGTTCATAGCAGTGCAATTTGCAATAGTTAAGATTTAGAGCCGAAACTGGTTTGGCTCAGTGGATAGAGCGTCGGCCTGCGGACTGAAAGGTCCCAGGTTCGATTCCGGTCAAGGGCATGTACCTTGGTTGCGGGCACATCCCCAGTGGGAGATGTGCAGGAGGCAGCTGATTGATGTTTCTCTCTCATCGATGTTTCTAACTCTCTATCTCTCTCCCTTCCTCTCTGTAAAAAATAAATAAAATATATTTTTAAAAAAACGATTTAGAAACAGCCCAAGTGCCCATCAGCAGCTTAGTGAATAAAAAGCTGTGGAACATTTACACAATGGAATAATATGCAGTTTTAAAAAAGAAAGAACTCTTACCATTTGCAACAGCATGGATGGATCTGGAGAGTATTATGCTAAGCGAAATAAGCCAATCAGAGAAAGATAAGTATCGCATGATCTTGTTCATATGTGGAATCTAATGAGCAAAATAAAGTGATGAACAAAATAGATCAAGAGATATAAAACCATGGAACAGACTGTGGAATCTCAGAGGGAAGGCGGAGGTGGGTGGGTGGGGTTGGAAAAAATCAACCAAAGAACTTGTATGCATATATGAATAACCCATGGACACAGACCTGGGGTGTGGGACTGAGGTGGGCTAGAAGAGGTCAATGGGGGTAAAGGGGGACATATTCAATAATTTCAGAAATAAAGATTTTTTAAAATAATAAATTTTTAAAAAGAAAAGCTATTTGAAAAAATAAAAACTTCCCTATCCTTGCAAAGAAAAACAAAATTTAAGTCCATGAGGAACAGAGAGTTCCAAAAAAGATGGGCACACAGAGGCCCACGGCAAGACACATCATAATGAAAATGCCAAAGGTTAAATACAAATAGAATCTTAAAAGCAACAAGAGAAAGCAGTTAGTTATATACATGGAAACTTCCTTTAAAATGTCAGTTGATTTATCAACAGAAACTTCACAAGTCACAAGGAACTGGATGGAAATATTCAAAGTGATGAAAAACAAGGAACTACAACCAAGATTAAAGTACATTATTTAGAATTGATGGAGAGACAATGAGTTTGCCAACATCAACAACAAAAAGATAAAAAAGTTCACCACCACCAAACCAGTATTACAAGAAATGTACCAGGAGTTGGTTTAAGAAGAATTTTTTAAAGATCAAAAAATATATATATGTGCCAATAAAAGGAAGCATATACATACCATGCTCATGGACATAAAGAATCAACATCATTAAAATATTCATACTACCTAAAGCAGTCTACAGATTCAATGCAATCCGTATAAAAATACCAGTGGCATTTTCCACAGAACTAGAGCAACAAATAATCCTAAAAGTTATATGGAAACACACACACATACACACACACACACACACAAAAACTAATTAACAAAGCAATCTTGAGAGGAAAAAAAACTTGGAGGTATGATGCTACATGATATGAAACTATACTACAGGGTTATAATAGTCAAAACAACATGGTACTGGCATAAAAACAGACACATAGACCAATGGAATAAAATAGAGAACCCAGAAACAAACCAACACAAATATGGTCAATTAATCTATAACCAAAAAAAACAAACCAAGAATATACATCGGAGTAAAGGTAACTTGACAGATACATGCAAAAAAAGAGAAACTAGACCTCCTTATCATACCATATTCAATAATAAACTCAAAATAGATAAGACTTAAAAGTAGGACCCAAAACCATAAAAATACTAAAAGAAAACATAGGCAGTAAACTCTTTGACATTTATCTTAGTAATAATTTTGGGGATGTGTCTCCTCAAGCAAGGGAAACAAAAGAAAAAGTAAACAAATGGGACTACATCAAACTAAGAGTTTTTGCATAGTAGAAGACAGCATCACCAAAACAAAAAGACAATCTACTAAATGGGAGAAGATATTCGCCAATGACACATCCAAAAAACAAAACCAAAAAACCTCATGCAACTTATTACCAAAAAAATTATATATATCAAACAATTTGATTTAAAAATGAACAGAGGGGCCCTGGCCTGGAGGCTCAGTTGATTGGAGTGTTGGTCGTCCTATAAACTAAAAGGTTGAGGGCTTGATTCCCAGTCAGGGCACATACCTAGGTTGTAGGTTTGATCACCAGTCGGAGCGCATACAGGAGACAACCAATCTCTCTCTCTCTCTCTCTCTCTCTCTCTCTCTCTCTCTCTCTCTCTCTCTCTTTCTCCCTTCCTCTCATCAATAAACATATCCTCTGAGGGGGAAAAATGACCAGACATTTCTCAAAGAAGACATGATGATTGCCAATAGATATATGAAAAGATGCTCAACGTCACTAATCAGAGAAATGCACTTTGAAACAACAATGCAATATCATCTCCCACCTGTCATAATGGCTAACATCAATAAATCAACAAACAAAAGTGTTGGCAAGGGTGTGAAGAAAAGGGAAACCTCATGCATTGTTGGTGGGATTAAGAATTGGTACAGCCACTGTGGCATTTTCTCAAAAAATTAAAAATGGAGCTGCCTTATGACCACTTCTCAGTATGTATCTGAAGAAATCCAAAACATTAATTTGAAAATATATATTATTCCTACTTTCATTCAGCATTATCTATAATAATTATGATATGGAAGCAACCTAAATATATATTAATAGATGAATGGATACAGAAGATGAGAAACATATATACAATGAAATATTTCTTGTCCATAAAATAAATGAAGTCTTATCATTTGCAACAACATGGATGGACCTAGAGGGTATTATGCTAAGTGAAATGTCAAACAGAGAGAGACAAATACCATTTGATTTCACTTATATGTGGAATCTAAAAGAGAAAATAAACAAAGAAATAAAGCAGAAAGAAATTAGGAAATACAGAGAACAAGGTGATGGGTGCCAGATTGGGGAGAGGGGTTGGGGGCTGGGTGAAAAAGATTAAATAAGGGATTAAGAAATACATATTGGCAATACAAAATAGTTACAGGGATGTAAAGTACAACATAGGAAATATAGTCAATAATATTGTAATAACTGTATTCTGTCATAGGGATTACCTTGTCTACATATATAAAAAGACCCAGTGTCCGTAACATCCAAAATGACCAAATCGACAACCGAACACTGGAAGTGAGTCCTGCAGTCAGTGCTGACTGCCGCCGCTTCAGGCGCTGTGACCCAGCACTGACTGCTGCCACTGGGGGCACCGCGACCCAGCACTGACTGCCAAGGGGGCTGCGGATCAGGCCTGGAGAGAGGCCCGGAGAGAGAAGCATGGTCTGATCCTCAGACTCCATGGCAGCTGTTGATAAGCCCTTGTCTCTCTCTCCGGGCCTCGCCAGCAGCTGTGCCTCTATTTCTCTATGGGCCTCACCAGCAGCGTGGGGGCTGCTGATCAGCCCCGCCTCTCTATTCAGGCCCGGAGATAGGCCCGGAGACACTGACTGGCATAGAAACCAACCAATCAGAACCAAATCTGGGTGAAAATGCGAGGAGCCAATGGCTGCCTAAGAAGTGGAGCGTTTGACGCTGACTGGCATAGAAACCAACCAATCAGAACCTAATCTGGGTGAACTGCAAAGGCAGAACCTAAGGTGGGGGCTGAGGAGGGGTTTTAAGGGCAATAGCTGTTTGGTGTAAGGTGTAAGAAAGAGGTTCAATTTTCTAATGACCAGTTTGGCAGTAGAGTGCATATGGCTGGCTATCAGTCCAGATATAGGGATTATGTATTTTTGTCTGCCACGAGCATCTCCTCCTGCTGAAAAAGGCTCCCCCCGCCATTTAAGCAATCCTATCCTATATATCTATACTAATAAAAGGGTAATATGCTAATTAGACCAGGTCAAACGGCCATCTTCTGGACATCCAACTTCCTTCTGGACAAAGCCATGGTGGTGGGGGCCAAGGCAGAGGCAGTTAGGGGCCAGCAGGGGAGGGCAGTTGGGGGTGAGATCAGCCTGGCAGGGGAGGGCAGTTGGGGGTGACCAGGCCAGTAGGGTAGGGCAGTTGGGGGCGAGATCAGGCTGGCAGGGGAGGGCAGTTGGGGGTGAGATCAGTACGGAAGGGGAGGGCAGTTAGGCGCGATCAGGCAGGCAGGCAGAGGGGTTAGGGGCAATCAGGCAGGCAGGCAGGTGAGCGGTTGGGAGTTAGCAGTCCCAGATTGGAGAAGGTGCAGGCTTGGCTAAGGAACACACCCCCCATGCACAAATTTTGTACACTAGGCCTCTTGTTATTTATAATAGCCAAGCTATGAAAACAATCTAAGTGTCCATGGATGGTAGAATGAATAAAAAAAATTATATATGTAATAGAGTGCTATTAAACCATATTAAAGAACAAAATCTTGCCATTTGTGAAAACATGGATGTACCTTGAAAGCATTATGCTACGTGAAATAAGACAGAGAAAGATAAATACCATATGATCTCACTTATATGTGGAATTTGGGGGGGAAAAACTCATAGAAAACAGATTGATGGTTGTCAGAGGCAGGAGACTGGGGGTCAGAAAAATGGATGAAGGAGGTCAAAAGGTACAAACTTCCAGTTATAAAATAAGTAAGGCATGGGAATGTATAATGGACAGCATGGTGACTACAGTTAACAATACTGTATTGCATATTTGAAAGTTCCTTAGAGAGTACATGTTAAAAGTCCTCATCATGCCCTGGTCAGTGTGGCTCAGTTGATTGAGCATAGTCCCACGCACCAAGAGGTCACTGGTTCTATTCCAGTCAGGGCACATGTCTGGGTTGTGGGCTCGATCCCCAGCAGGAGGCAGCTGATAGATGTTTCTCTCTCTCTCTCTCTCTCTCTCTCTCTCTCTCTCTCTCTCCCTTCCTTTCTCTAAAATCAATTTTAAAAAACATATATTTTTTAAAAGTCCTCATCACAGAAAAAAAATATTTAACTATGTATGGTGGTAACTAGACTTATTGTGATGATAATTTCACAATATATACAAATACTGAATCATTATATTGTACAACTGAAACTAATATAATAGTATATGTAAATTATACTGCAATTACAAAAACAAGATCCAACTATTTGCTATTTACAACAGACTCACTTTAGATCCAAAGCTAAAAACAGACCCAAAAAAGTAAATGATTAGACATATATAATAATTTAAACAATAAAAAAAGAAGTAAAGTATGAAAAAAACTATTCTATGCAAATAGTAACTAAAAGACAGTTGCGATGGAAATAGTAATAACTGTCAAGGATGCCAAATCCTATTGAAATAGAGAAAAAAACTTCAACAAATGTAGCTGGGATAACTGTATTTCAACATACAAAAGAATAAATTTGGACCCCCTACCTCATGTCATTTACAAAATTTTATTCTAAATAGATAAATTAAGAGCTAAAAGCATAACCCTCTTAGAGGAAAACATAAGGATAAATCTTTATGACCTTAGACTTGGCAATAAATTCTTAGACATATTTACAAAATCATGAGCAACAGAGAAAAATACATAAATCAGACTTCATCAAAATTAAAAACGTTTGTGCATCAAAAGACATCATCAAGAAAGTGAAAAGACAACCTACATAATAGGAGAAAATGTTTGGAAATAATATATCTGGTAAGTGTTAATAAACAGAGTATATAAAGTACTCCTACTACTTAACAACAAAAAGATAACCCAATTTTAAAACTGGCAAAGGACTTGGATATACATTTTTCCAAAGAAGATATACAAATGGTCAATAAGATATAAAAGATGCTTATCCTTAGATATTAAGAAAATAAAAATAAAAACTATAATGATGTACCCACTTCATGCCTATGAGGATGATAACAAAAAAAAATAAGTAAGTATTGGTGAAGATATGAAGAATTTGGAATGCTTATACATTCCTGGTGCAGCTGTTGTAGAAAACAGTTTGAAATTTCCTCAAAAAGTTAATCATAGAATTACCATATGACCCAGCAAATCTACTCCTAGATATATACCCAAAAGAATTGAAAACAGGTATTCAAACAAAAACATATACATGAATGTTCATGGCACAGCAGCACTAGTGATAATAGCCTATATGTGGAAACAACCTAAATGCCTATCAACAGATGAAGGAATAGACAATATGTGATATATATGTGTATGTATTTTTTTTGTGTATATATATATATATATATATATATATAGTTTATATATATATACAAAATATTCATATCATTTGGCAATAAGAAGAAATCACATGCTGATACACATTATAACATGAATAAACCTCAAAAATATTATGCTAAGTGAAATAAGTCAGATGAAAAGACAAATATTAAGATTCTACTTATATGAAATATCTAGAACAGCCAAATTCATACAGACAGTAGATTAGAGGTTATTAGGGGCTGAGGGGAGGGAGTAAATGGGGACTTATTTAGTGGTTACAGAGTTTCTATTTGGGGTGATGAAAAAAATTGGGGAACAGATAATGGTGATGGTTATAAAACATTATGGATATAATTAATGCCACTGAATTGTACACGTACAAATGTTCAAAATCACAAATTTATGTCATATTTTACCAAACAAAAATTCAAAAAAAAAATAAGTGATCTGCCTCAGAACCTATTCTCTTGATCACTATGGATGATATGCCAACCCCCTATAGCTCCAACTCCCCAATAGCTTCCGTATCTATAAAATATGAATAATAAACCATACCCTACCTCTCTCATCTTTTTTCTAAGACTCAAATTAAAGAGGAACAGCATGGGGCTTTCTAAACTGCAAAGGACTGAAGTCAGGTGCCATTATTATCTTGGAGATTTACACATAAACCATCATATTAAGTTGGTCTTCTGTACTATGCAATAAAACGTATTTGTTTTGCCATATCCTGCAGCTCAGAGGCAACTTCAATTGCACTTTAAGTTTCCAATGACACTACTCCAAGCAGGTACATTTTTATAATCTTTAATGTTGAAAGTATTACAGATGTCCCCTCCTCTTTTCCCATAGACCCCCTCTACCCCACACCCACCCCTCCGAGGCCTTCACCACACTATTATCTGTGTCCATGGGTTATGTAAATATGCATATAAGTTTTCCAGTTAATCTCTTCCCCACCACCCCCCAAGCAGGTAAAATTTTACATTTGACCAGACTGATAGGGATCTCTGGTCAGACTGGTTGTGACTACAACTTTTCCATTTAATAGCATACTTCCTTTCAGGGTATTTTGCACATGCTTTTCACAAAAGACTAATTTACTTAGGATTTCAGAACACTGATCACAGAGGAGGAAAAAAAAATTGAAGTTGCCAGGTCTTTCTCAAAGAGACTAAGGAGAATTCCTGGGGAGCCAACATGGCATGGAGTACCAGAGAGCATAGTGAGGATCAAGGAAGTAGTAATGGTATTCAGCTTTTGAAATGGCAAAGACCTACCACAGGTACAATCAGCTTCCTGAGAAGTTTCTTCAAATTTCTTCAGTTCTGCTGAGCAATGTTTTAGAAAGATTCCTCAAAGGGGATCTGGCACATCACCAGGCTATTGTCACCAAAGCAGCAGTGCTCACAGTAAAACACATTATTGGATTTGATTAGTTTAGAAAACAGAGGGCAAAGGGCTCCCCACATAGCTAGTGAAGGGCATCCTGAAGTGAAAAACCAAGGCCAACACCTTTAAACAAGGCTATGAGGCCAGCACTCAGTGAGAGGGTATGTAATACACTCTCATAATTTTATTTATGCTCAGGGCCCATGTCCCCTTTGCCCTTACCAATTTAATCAGAAATTCTTTCTGACATCCATAACATCTGAGTCCATTTTTCATTTCCTCTTTTTGGCTACAAACTCTTGTCTTGTATTGAACTGGCCTTGGCCTCACTTCCCTTTGCAACAGGAAATTGCTATCACTTCCTGACTATAAGTGATTGCAGTCATCTTCTCAATAGAACCTATCTTCCAGAATCCTACCTCCACACTGACCCATGTGCCCCACCATCCTTTGAAGGGATTAAAATGGACAATGTATTACATATTATCAAATTTAGTAAAATCTCAAAATTTGAAACTCTAACAAATGAATAATATTAATGGCTACTACTATGTACTGTGGCTAGGCATTTACACATACAGTCTGGAATCTTTACTTCAACTTTAAGATGCAGGTCCTATTATTATCCCATTTTTTGAGAAAAGTGAAGCCATGAAAAGTTAAGTGATTTTGCAAGGTTTCACAGTTAAGAAAGAAGTAGCAGAGGTTTTTCAAGATATGGTATGGAGCAATTGGACATCCATAGGAAAAAAAAAAAAAAAACCCGTGAGATTAAATCTTTGTGACCTAGGGTTCTATGACATGTTCTTTGACATGATTACATAAACACAATCCATGAAGAAAAAGTAAATAAATTGAACTTCACCAAAAGTAAAAGTTTTGCTCTGTGAAAAACCCTAAAAAGAAGATTTTCAAAAAGATAAGCCATAGCCCTGGTCAGTGTGACTCAGTTGGTTGAGCATCATTCTGTGCACTGTAAGATCACCAGGTTCCATTCCTGGTCAGGGCACATACCCAGGTTGTGGGTTCAGTCCTTGGTTGGGGTGGGTACAGGAGACAACAGGTCAATCTCTCTCTCTCTCTCTCTCTCTTCCCTCTCCCCTCTCCCTCCCTCTCTAAAATTAATATAACCTTTTAAAAAAAGAAAATATCTGCAATGTACATATATGACAAAGGACTCATATCCAGAATACATAAAGGACTCACTAAATCCAAAAGTAAGAAAACAAACAATCCAATTAGATAATGGGCAAAATACCTGTATACTGAATGGGCAAGATACTTGACAAAAAACAAACAAACATATAGACAATAAGTAAGCACATGAAAAGATGTTCAACATCATTAGCCACTAAGGAAATGCAAATTAAGGCCCAGATGAGATACTACTACACACCTATTAGCATGGCTACAATAAAATATAGTGGCAATACCAAGGATAGAGAGAAACAGAAATTATACACTGCTAGTGGGAATATAAACTGGTACAGTCACTCAGGCTAGGTAGTTTCTTACAAAATTAAACATATATATATATATATATATAAGCCTAAGCAACTGGCCGGTAGCTATGACATGCAATGAGCACTTGGGGGGCAGATGCTCAATGCAGGAGCTGCCAAGCAACAGCAACTTTGCAGAGCGCCCTCTCACACTCCAGGACCCCTCAGGGGATGTCAGACTGCCAATTTTGGACTGATCCCTGCAGGCCAGGCCAAGGGACCTCACCTGCCGGAGGGACCCTGCTCACTCCACAGATGCCCTTCGAGTCCCAGCACCGCCCCAGATGTGGCCAGCCGGGGAGGGACCACAGGAGGTTGGCTCCAGGGTGTGTCCGGCCCATCTCGCCCAGTCCCACCCCACTGGCCACCTCCCAATTAATTTCTTTTCAATGTGCACGAATCCATGTACCAGGCCTCTAGTACACATATAATCCCATAATCCCATTCCTGGGCATTTATTCTCTAGAAATAAAAATTTATATTCACACAAAGACCTGTATAACCGTGTCAAAAGCAGCTTTATTTATAACCACGCAAAACTATAAATAATCAAAATGTCCCTCAACTGTAGAATGGATAAACAAATTGGTGCATGCATACATGGAATACCAGTCAGCAATAAAAAGGAATAAACTATTGATATCCTGGGATAGATCACAAGGGCATTATGCTGAGTTAAAAACCAATCTCAAAAAGTCATATACTATATGATTCATTTATATAACATTCTTGAAATGACAATTATATAAAGGACAGATCAGTGATGCCTGGGTGAATGAACTTGAAATTGAATGGGCTTTCCAAAGTCTTTGTAAAACATGCCAGTAGCTATATGTACAAAGATAACAGGAATTCTTTATTGAGTAATCACATGGTAAACTATCAAAAGTGTTATAAGAAACTCTTAGGAGAGATACTAATATGAGGTGAGAGGAAAATCTTAAAATGTCAAGGACTTTTACCCAGGAAAATCTTTCTATTTTTTAAATATGCACCCAAGGTTAGTTATGTTTACTGATTTTAGAGAGGAAGGGAGAGAGAGAGAGAGAGAGAGAGAGAGAGAGAGAGAGAGAGAGAGAAAGTGAGAAACATTGATTTGAGAGAGAAATATTGATCAGCTGCCTCCTGTACTCACCCCATAAGATCTGAATCAGGAAATGAACCTTACAACTGAAGACATGTTACACACACACACACGCACAAACACACACACACACACACACACACACACGAGGAACTTTATTAAGTGCAAGCAGATGTTCCTTAACAACCATTAAAAAAAAAAACCACAAACAGTAAATTCCATTATACTCTGTTGTTCACATTTGAAATTCGAGTCTGCATTAGGAGCAAGTAAGAAAAAGTTTGAAAAAAAAATCAGAGAACAGCAAAATGTTCACTCTGCTGAAGGCATGTGCTTCGAGCCAATGAAAAAATATTGCTGGTTGTCAGATGCATCCCAACAGTCAAAAGGGTGAACTTAAAGAGGCTTCACTTATTGATATAATTTACTATTTGTAATGCCTGCTCTGAAATTCTTCCCACAAATCTGCACGGTGTATTGTGCCTTATGGATTAGAAAGAATGAACTCTTTGTGTCTGCTACTTATGAATTTAAAGGTAAATCTGTTGGAATAAAAATTATAATTCCAGGGTCTTAAGCACAAACTGTTGTAAGCTGACAAATTCACTGATACAATACCAGCAGTCAAAGAGAGAATATCAAAGCCTAAAGCACTCCCACAGAAGTAGTACCAATAGTTAAATAGAATATTTTGAGAAGATGATTTTGAAAAAAAACAAAAAAAAACGCTTTCCAAATTTCTCTGGACACAAATTATAACTTGATCCAAACCCACTGTTTATCAAAGCCAAGTTTAACCCCTTTCTGAAACAAGCCAAGACATTATAGTGAATAAACCCTTTCCTTTTGAGGATGTAATACCAAAAGCAGTGATTTTCTGTGGCAGAAAAGGCAAGCCTCTGTGGCCAGCCACACCTTTGCAGCAGTCTCCTAGACTATAGCCTAGAGTTCCAGAAATTTTAAAATCCTGAATCTGACAGGTGTGAGATGGTACCGCATTGTCATTTTGATTTGTATCTCTCGGATGATTAGTGACTTTGAGCATGTTTTCATATGTCTCTTGGCCTTCCTTCTGTCTTCTTTCAAAAAGTATCTATTTAGGTCAGTTACCCGTTTTTTGATTGGGTTGTTTATCTTCCTTTTGTTAAATTGTATGAATTCCCTGTAAATGTTGGAGATTAAACTCTTATCGGTGATAACATTGGCAAATATATTCTCCCAAGCAGTGGGCTTTCTTGTTGTTTTGTTGATGGTTTCTTTTGCTGTGTAGAAGCTTTTTTTTTTTTTTATGTAGTCCCATTTGTTTATTTTCGCTTTCGTTTCCATTGCCCTAGGAGCAGTATCAGTGAAGAAATTGCTTTGGCAAATATCTGAGATTTGCTGCCTGTGATACTCTACTATTTTTATGGTTTCCCGTCTTTTTTTTTTTAAATATATATCTTATTGATTTTTACAGAGAGGAAAGGGAGAGGGATAGAGAGTTAGAAACATCGATAAGAGAGAAACATCAATCAGCTGCCTCCTGCACACCCCCTACTGGGGATGTGCCCGCAACCAAGATACATGCCCTTGACCGGAATCGAACCTGGAACCCTTGAGTCTGCAGGCTGACACTCTATCCACTGAGCCAAACCGGTTAGGGCTGGTTTCCCGTCTTATCTTTAAGTCCTTTATCCATTTTGAGTTTATATTTGTGTATGGTGTAAGTCGTGGTCTAGTTTCATTTTTTTTTGCATGTATCTGTCCAATTCTCACACCTGTCAGAATGGCTATCATCAACAAATCAACAAACAAGTGCTGGAGAGGATGCGGAGAAAAAGGAACCCTCGTGCACTGCTGGTGGGAATACAGACTGGTGCAGCCACTGTGAAGAACAGTATGGAGTTTCCTCAAAAAACTAAAAATGGAACTCCCATTTGACCCAGTGATCCCACTTCTAGGAATATATCCTAAGAAACTAGAAACATCAATCAGAAAGAATATGCACCTCTATGTTCATAGCAGCACAATTCACCATAGCTAAAATTTGGAAACAGCCTAAGTGCCCATCAGCAGATGAGTGGATTAAAAACTGTGGTACATCTATGCAATGAAATACTACGCTGTGGTAAAAAAGGAGTTCTTACCATTTGCAACAGCATGAATGGAACTGGATAGCATTATGCTAAGTGAAATAAGCCAGCCAGAGAAAGTTAAATATCACATGATCTCACTCATTTTCAGAATATAATGAACAACATAAACAGATAAACAAAAACAGATCCAGAGACAGAGAATCATCGATCAGAACGTCAAACCTCAGAGGGAAGGTAGGGGAGGGTGGGGACTTGTATGCATGCATAAAGCCTAATCAATGGGCACAGACAACAGGGGGGTGATGGCATGAGTGTGTCTGGGTGTGGGGGGGAAATAGGGGGATAAGGACACATATGTAATACCTTAATCAATAAAGAAATTAAAATAAATAAATAAATAAATAAGGTACATATTAAAAAAAAAAATCCTGAATCTGCACAAGTAGTTTTTACCAGTGGTCTCAATGGGCTGGTATCTAAACTCTAGGTGTAATGTTTCAAAATCAGGCCAAACTCAATACTGGACAATCATCCTTACTGCTTAGCAGTGTCTTACTTCTAGGAACATTTTGCTACCAACAAATTATCGTCTATAATGGAGAAACTGATATCCATATTTGGCTCTGACAAATCAGTTCTTTTCCCTGCCACCCACCAGTTGACTTTTCCTAGACAATCTATCCACAACTGTTATTAACGTTCACAGATCCAGTCAACTCTTATTAAGGGCCAGTTTTGTGGGTTCGTTTATTTTGTAAACTGAATACGGAAGTGGAGGGATCAACAACATCTTGTCTCCATCTAACATTTGCAAAGGATGGAATATATGAAAAAATTAAGTAAACTATTAGCAAATTTAATGTGTAAGTAAACTGATTTTTAACTGTCAAAATATTGCCTTCTCTCACCTCCACTCTTACACATCAGAACAATAAGCAAAGGAGAATTAAGTTTTGCTCATGGTGTGCAGTTGATAAAAATTTTAGACTGAAAAGAGCTACCCTTGTTTTATTCATTTCAAATAGACATTTCAAATCTTATGGCGTCCAATCAAAACTCTCAATGTCTTTCTCTCTCTCTCCCCACTCTCTCACTCACAAAGGCACACCCACACATCCACAGCCTGCAAGCCCACACACTATCCACATGCTTAAGACAAGGTTGAAATAGCCCTGGTGAGGCCGAGACCGCCCCGGTGAGGTTGGGACTGCTCCAGTGAGCTTGGGACAGATAATGGGGACCAGTATAGACTGATGAACAGGGGTAGATGCAGAGGCAGAGCAACATTGAACAGACTGTCAAACTACAGTGGGAAGCCTGGGGAGGGTTTGGCGCGGGGGGGGGGGGGGGGGGGTTTAGGAAACCACCGAAGAAATTATATTCCTGCCTAATACTTCAAGGAAAATAAAAAATTATAATAAAAAAAAAAATTAAAATTTATGACTCATCCTCTCATCTTTGATCTCTCTCCCTCCCCCTTCTCTCTCTCTCTCTCTCTCTCTCTCTCTCTCTCTTTCTATCTCTCTCCCCCCCCCCTCACATCCAATCCATTAGCAAGTAACAAACAGTAATGGCTCTACTCTCTAGGTATATCCTGAATCCCTATGCCCTTCTCACTACCTCCACCACTGCTTTAGTCCAGGCGACCATCATCTTTTGCCCAGATTAACACAAAAGCCTTGTATCTGATTTTCCTGCTTAAACTCTTACTCCTATAATCCATTCAACTCACAAAAGCCAAAAGTACCTTTGAAAAACATAAAATATGGTTAAGAAAATGGCGACCGGCAAGAAGGTAGGGAGGGAGAGAGTGTGATAGAGGCGTGTGTGGACGTGTGTATGAGCTAGGGACAGTTAGATTCTGCAGGTCTTCTAAGGGGCTGCTAAACCGGGCAGCCTTAGGCAGCGGAGCCCCGCTCCCTGCACGGACACTCCTGGGCGGCCAGCACGGGCACAGCGACCACGCCATCTTGGGAAACAGAGCTGCTTGAGACTAGGATCCTGGCCTCAGCACCACCCAGTCTGATCTCAGACGCATACCAGGACCCTGCAGCCACTGGGGACAGAGACCTGTGACCACAAGCTACAGACCTGCGGACACCAAAAGTTCAGAAATCCCCGCGGCAGATCCGTGAATAACAGAGCCCATCCCCCTCCCTGCAGGCTTGCAGGCAGCACCATAGTAACTGATAGACCCCCCCCTTGCCCAGGCCTCAGCACTGCCACAGGAACTTTAGCCTGGAAGTGCGCGAGCACCTTGGAACTGGTCCCGCGTAGTGCCCAATTCAGGAGTCCTGGTCTGGGAGCAAACGCGCAAACACCGGAATTTGTCCCGCTTAGTGCGGGCCCAGGGACCCCGATTCTCTAGGCAGGAGGCAGCACCAAACACCAGTGACTTGACTGTGTTTCTTATCACCTGCGCCTGAGATCCCTGACTCCCTGTGCATTCATACTAAGAGCCAGTGACTCCAATTCTTGGTGCAAGGGCACACAGGGACCCTGATTCTCAATGCGAGGTCACGCGAAGCAACAGAGACTCTTATACTGGATTCTTGGGGAACTCTGACTCCTGGCGCACGCTAGGAGGCGCTGATTTTCAACACGCTCCAGGGGGGTCTCTGTTTGAGCACGGTGTAGGTGGGGACCCTGATTCTAAGGGTGCACACAAGGCCACATTGAGCGCTGGCAACACTGACTCTGAGCGAGCCTGGTTCCCACCAACCCACAACAACCACACATCTTAGTGTCAGAGCTCTTCAGTGACACCAGGGTGGTGTGAGGCTCCCACTGCACACGGCCCAGGCCCACGCAACTTGACCTTTGAACCATCGGGAGATAATCAGAATGAAGAGACGACACGACACCCACAGGAAAGACAATGAGGAGTCGCCAAGAAAGGAAATTAATGAAGTTGAAGCATGCAACATGACAGAAAAAGAATTCAGAGTAATGGTTGTACAATTCATTTACCGGATGGATGAGAAAATCAACAACCTATGCAAGAATCAGGAAGAAATGAAAAGTGATATAGCTACAATCAAAAACACCATGGAAAGTTTCAACAGCAGACTAGAAGAAGCAGAGGACCGAATTAGTGAGTTAGAAGATAAGGCAGAGAAACAAGCTCAATCTGAACAGCAACTGGAGAAAAAAATTAAAAAGCAGGAGGAGAGCCTAAGGGAGCTTCAGGACAACATGAAACGAAGTAACATACGCATAATAGGGCTGCAAGAAGGACAAGAAGAGCAGCAAGGATTAGAAAATCTATTTGAAGAAATAATGACAGAAAACTTCCCAGATATGGGGAAGAAAAAAGTTACCCAAGTACAGAGAGTCCCAAGCAAGATGAACCCCAAAAGACCCACACCAAGACACGTCATAATAACGATGGCAAATGTACAAGACAAAGAGAGAATCTTAAAGGCTGCAAGAGAGAAACAGAGTTACCTACAAAGGATCCCCCATCAGATTATCAAATGATTTCTCAACAAAAACACATCAAGCTAGAAGGGAATCGAAGGAGGTATACAAAGTGTTGCAAAGCAAAGGACTGAATCCAAGAATACTATATCCAGCAAGACTATCAATCAAAATTGAAGGGGAAATCAGGAGCTTTGCAGACAAAAAAAGGCTAAGGGAGTTTATCACTACCAAGCCAGCAATGCAAGAAATGCTAAAAGGAATGCTGTAAAAAGAAGAAATATAAAGGTAAAAAGGAACACAGGCACGAAAATAGAAATGAATCCAAGCACGTATCTTTCAATAATAACTTTAAATGTAAACAGACTAAATGCTCCAATCAAAAGACATCGAGTGGCTGAATGGATAAAAAGACATGACCCATATATATGCTGTCTACAAGAGACCCAACTCAGAAAAAGAGACTCACACAGACTGAAAGTGAAGGGATGGAAAAATATCTTTCAGGCAAATGGAAATGAAAAAAAAAAGCTGGGGTAGCAATACTTATATCTGACAAAATAGACCTCAAAGTGAAGGCCATAACAAGAGATAAGGAAGGCCACTTCATAATATTAAAGGGATCAATACAACAAGAGTGTATAACCCTGATAAACATATATGCACCCAATGCAGGAGCACCCAAATACATAAAAAACCTCCTGGAAGATAATAAGGGAGAGATCAACAACAACACAATCATAGTAGGGGACTTAAACACACCACTGACATCACTGGATAAATCATCTAGAAAAAAAAAATCAGCAAAGAAACAGCAATCCTACATGACTCACTAGATCAGATGGACTTAATTGACATCTTCAGAACATTTCACCCCAAAGCCACGGAATATATGTTCTTCTCAAGTGCACATGGGTCATTTTCAAAAATAGACCACATGTTGGGTCACAAGCAAAGTCTCCCCAAATTCAAGAAGATTGAAATCATACCAAGCATCTTCTCAGACCACAATGGCATAATATTAGAAATAAACTACAATAAAAACAATCCAAAAAACTCAAACACTTGGAAGCTGAATAGCATGTTATTAAATATTGATTGGATTACCAATGATATCAAAGAAGAAATTAAAAACACCCTGGAAACTAATGACAATAAGAGCACAACAATCCAAAATCTATGGGACACAATGAAAGCAGTCCTGAGAGGGAAGTTTATAGCTCTACAGGACTACCTCAAAAAACAAGAAAAAATGATAGTAAATCATCTAACTCTACAACTCAAAGAATTAGAAAGAGAGCAACAAGAAAAGCCCAGAGTGTGCAGAAGGAAGGAGATAATAAAGATCAGAGCAGAAATAGATGACATAGAGACCAAAAAAAAACAATACAAAAGATCAACGAAAGCAAGAGCTGGTTCTTTGAAAGGATAAACAAGATTGATGAGCCTCTAGCCAGGCTCACAAAGAAGCAAAGAGAGAGGACTCAAATAAACAAAATCAGAAATGAAAGAGGAGAAATAACAACAGACCCCACAGAAATACAAAGAATTGTTAAAAAATACTATGAACAACTCTACTCTAACAAACTAGACAACCAGGAGGAAATGGACATTTTCCTAGAAAAAATACAATCTTCCAAAATTAAATCCGGAAGATTCTAAAAATCTCAATAGGCCAATAACTATGGAAGAAATTGAAGAAGTCATCAAAAAGATCCCAGGAAACAAAAGCCCGGGGCCAGATGGCTTCACAGGGGAGTTTTCACAAACATTCAAGGAAGAACTAAAACCTATCCTCCTCAGACTATTCCAAAAAATTCAAGAGGAAGGAACACTTCCCAGCTCATTTTATGAAGCCAGCATCACCTTAATACCAAAACCAGATAGAGACAACACAATGAAAGAGAATTATAGGCCAATATCCCTCATGAACATAGATGTCAAAATACTCAACAAAATTCAAGCAAATCGGATCCAGCAATGCATCAGAAAGATCATACACCATGACCAACTAGGATTTATCCCGGGGATGCAAGGATGGTACAATATCGGCAAATCAATAAACGTGATACATCACTTAAACAAATTGAGAGATAAAAATCACATAGTCATATCAATTGACGCAGGAAATGCATTTGACAAAATTCAACACCGTTTCTTGATAAAAATTCTCAGCAAGGTAGGAATAGAAGGATCATACCTCAACATAATAAAAGCCATATATGACCAACCCACAGCCAACATCATAATCAATGGGCAAAAACTAAAACCATTTCCCCTAAGAACAGGAACAAGACAGGGATGCCCCCTCTAACCACTCCTGTTCAATATAGTACTGGAAGTACTAGCCACTGCGATCAGACAAGAAGAAGAAATAAAAGGCTTCCAAATTAGAAAAGAAGAAGTAAAACTGTCCTTGTTGCAGATGACATGATACTGTACATAGAAAACCCTAGACTCCATCAAAAAATTGTTAGACTTAATAAATGAATTTGGCAATGTAGCAGGATACAAAATTAATGCCAAGAAATCTATGGCATTTCTTTACACCAATAGTGAACTTACAGAAAGAGAAACTAAAAAAGCAATCCCATTTACCATCATACCAAAAAAATTAAGATACCTAGGAATAAACAACTAAGGAGGTAAAAGACTTATTTGCAAAAAACTACAGGACACTGAAAAAAGAGATAGAGGAAGACATAAACAGATGGAAGAACATACCATGTTCATGGATTGGTAGAATCAACATCATCAAAATGTCCATACTACCCAAAGCAATCTATAGATTCAATGCAATCCCTATTAAATTACCAATGGCATATTTCACAGATCTAGAACGAACGTTTCAAAAATTCATCTGGAATAAAAAAAGACCTCAAATAGCTGCAGCAATCCTGAGAAACAAGAACAAAGTAGGTGGGATCTCAATACCAGATATCAAGCTGTGTTACAAAGCCACTGTTCTTAAAACAGCTTGGTACTGGCACAAGAACAGACATATAGATCAATGGAATAGAATAGAGAACCCAGAAATCGACCCAAACCACTATGCCCAATTAATATTCAACAAAGGAGGGAAGAGCATACAATGGAGTCACGACAGTGTCTTCAATGAATGGTGTTGGGAAAATTGGACAGATACATGCAAAAAGATGAAACTAGACCACCAACTCACACCATACACAAAAATAAACTCAAGATGGATAAAGGACTTAAACGTAAGACGGGAAACCATAAAGATATTAGAGGAATCCATAGGCAGTGAAATCGCAAAAATATGCCGAACGAATTTCTTCTCTGATACTGCTCCTAGGGCTATGGAAACTAAGGAGAAAATAAACAAATGGGACTACATCAAAATAAAAGGCTTTTCACAGCAAAGGAAACCATCAACAAAAGAACAAGAAAGCCCACTGCATGGGAGAACATATTTGCCAATGATATCACCGATAAGGGTTTAATCTCCAACATTTACAGGGAACTCATGCAACTTAACAATAGGAAGATAAACAATCCAATCAGAAAAGGGGCAAGGGACCTAAATAGACACTTTTTGAAAGAGGACATACTGAAGGCCGAAAGACATATGAAAACATGCTCAAAGTCACTAATTATACAAGAGATGCAAATCAAAATGACAATGCGGTATCATCTCACACCTGTCAGAATGGCTATCATCATCAAATGAACAAACAACAAGTGTTGGAGAGGATGTGGAGAAAAAGAAACCCTTCTGCACTGCTGGTGGGAATGCAGACTGGTGCAGCCACTGTGGAGAACAGTATGGAGTTTCCTCAAAAAACTAAAAATGGAACTCCCATTTGACCCAGTGATCCCACTGCTAGGAATATATCCCAAGAAGCCAGAAACACCCATCAGAAAGGATATATGCACCCCTATATTCATAGCAGCACAATTCACCATAGCTAAGATTTAGAAACAGTCTAAGTGCCCATCAGCAAATGAGTGGATTAAAAAACTGTGGTACATCTACATAATGGAATACTATGCTGCAGTAAAAAAAGAAGGAATTCTTGCCTTTTGCAACAGCATGGATGGAACTGGAGAGCATTAGGCTAAGTGAAATAAGCCAGTCAGAGAAAGGTAAATACTACATGATCTCACTCATTTGTGGAATATAGAGAACAACATAGACTGATGAACAGGGACAGATCCAAAGACAGAGAAACAGCGATCAGACTATCAATCCCCAGAGGGAAAGTAGGGGAGGGTGGGGGTAAGGGGAAGAGCTCAACCAAAGGACTTGTATGCATGTATATAAGCCAAACCAATGGACACGGACAACAGGAGGATGAGAGCATGAGTGGGGGGCAGGGGGAGGCTGGGGGTTAACGGGGGGATGAGGACACATTTGTAATACCTTAACCAATAAAGAATTTAAAAAAAACAAAAGAGGGACAGGTCATGTGCATAAGGATTAAAAAGCCGAGCAAACCGCCTGCTCAGTGTGTGCATGCTTACAGACCATGTGCTGCATACCTTCATGCTGGAGTGAAGATATTTGCCTTGCAAATAAAAAAAAAAGACCATTATGTAGCTACCACTGAATTTCTTTGGTCTGTACCGTGTAGCCCTCAAAGTCTGGATATTTCTTATGCCATACATCCGAAGGATGCAAAAGCTTTGTAGGACAGTGTCGACAAAGCCCCTGGGGAAGTTACCCAGGAGGAAGTTGACTTGTTCATGGACTGCCTTTGTTCACATTTCCAAAGGCATTTCAAAATTCACTTATCAGCCACAAGATTGGTTCATGTTTCAACATCTGTAGCTTCAGCACACACTAATGGAAAAATAAAGATTCTGTGTCATAAATACCTTATTGGAATGTTGTCATATTTGACAGAACTGGCAATTTTTCAAATTGAGTGAGGCCTTGTGGGGATCATAGGTCATGGAATATATACCTTTTTCTCATTGATTATTTGACTAATTGCTATGCTGAGAAGGGACTGCAGCAGAAATGGGCATCCATCTCTGCATTTGTTTCCTCACAGTGCCTTTGGAGGTACCCAGTAAGAGACAAGAAGGATCTAGAACAGAAGGTGGTAAGGGATGAACCACAGCCAAGTGCTTCTGTAATAGTCATGATGATCAGGGGTGCCAATCTCTTGAAAATGCTGAATTGTTATTTGTTGGCCATCTTTCTAAAAAATATGTAATGTTTAGTATGTCAAACGTTTAGGGTTCAAATGAGATAGCTCTAATATTCAGTATTTCTGATTTGGGTCTCTAAAACTTTTAATCCCTTGTAAACATTTTACTTGCATTAAGAGAGAATTTCTGTCTTGTAAAGACATTTTCCTAGCACAATTTTGCTGTAGAGAACTAGCAATCAAAAAATCCTCTGCAAAGGAAACTAAAAATGAATATGGATTTTTTAAAGCCACTAATATGCTTCTGTTTTTAATATTATTCAGTTCTTATTGCAATGTTGAATTAAATATATTCACTTTTAAAATGAAGCAATGTCTTGGTGACAGATTTTTAATTAATGTTTCAGGAATGGGAAGTCATGGGCTTTTTCTCTAACACAAAGGTTATAAACCAACAATTACAGAGAGTCATACAAATTGTACATATGGAAGGCAGAGATTTTCTTCATGTCCCCAATTTTGCTTTAGCACAGTGCTTGGTAAATATCTGTAGATAAAATGAATGAATTTTAATCAACTCTTCCATTTTGCAGATGAAATTTACCAACTTTAGAAACTTGCCCTAGAGGTTATATCTAAACCTCTTCTTTTTACTGAGTATAGAAAAGTTTTGTTTTACTTTAGAAACCATGTTTTTAAAAATCTTGTTTGGAGAAAAATAACTTTAATAGGCTATTATTCTTAAAAAAAAAAACCACAAGCTTCTAGAGTGTGGCATTGTTTTACGTTAGGAACAGGAGAGGTAGTAGAAAAAGCATGGGCTTTGGAGTCAGACATTCATTCGTTCAATTAATATTAAGCTCCTACTGTGTACTTAGTATTGGGTAATAGGAATATAGCAGTGAAGACAAAAAAGATCCCTGCCCTGTGGAAATTATATTCTAATGGAGGAAGGCAAAAGATAATTTCATATAGAGATAAACACTATAAAGAAAATAAGGCAGTGAGATGGAAAAAAGGATGAGTGGGATGGGCCTACTTTACTTACAGTTATCAAAGAAGGGCTCTCTGAGGAAGTGACAGGGGAGCTGAGTCCTGAGTGAGGAGCAGGAACTAGCCACATGAAGACCTGAGGACAAGTGTGCTAGGCAGGTGACACTGCAGGAGTGAAGGCCTTGGGACAGATAAGGGCTCAATTTGAGGAACAAAGGGAATCTGTATGGCTGAAGTACAGTGAGTAAGAGTGGAGTAGTGCGAGATGAAACTGAAGAGATTGTGCACCAGAAACTTCTTCCATGGTGCTATGACTCTCAACTTTTGGCTGGGCACATGGCTGCCCAGAAACAGGATGACATTTTCCAGCCTTTCTCAGAGGTCTCTAAGTTCTGACCCATATAAGTGGAAGCGTTATGTAGAGCTTCTAGGAATCTTCCTTAAAACACAGCAGGCATGCACCCCTTGCTCTTTTCTTCTTCCAACTATGCTAATTGGCACACATGTAATGACTGGTACTCTAGCTGCTCTTTTAGGTCACAAGGATGAGGGTCAGGTCCTAAGGACCAGGAAACATGGCCTGGAAGGAGTTTGTGCCCTGAGGACTTTTTAAAATATATATATTTTTTTATTGATTTCAGCCTCCTGCATGCCCCCTACTGGGGGTCGAGCCTGCAACCCGGGCATGTGCCCTTGACCGGAATTGAACCCGGGACCCTTCAGTCCCCAGGCCGATGCTCTAACCACTGAGACAAGCCTATTAGGGCCCTGAGAACTTCTTGAAGCTGAACCCTGTACCAGCCTTGGGAGGTCTTCCCCCAGACATGTGTGTCAGAGAAGTAAACTTCCATCTTGTTTTAAGCTATTGCTGTTTGGGTCTCTTGCTCATAACCAAACCTAATCATAATATCTAGAGGCAGGATTCCCATCATCTCAGTTTTCATAGGTACTGTGAAGAAATTGGATTTTATCCTAAATGCAATGGGAAGCCCCTGGAGCAGGAGAGTAATATGACCCACTTTATATTTTATAAGTTATTGAATAAATTGTACATAGACAAGAGTGGAAGAGGGAAAACAGTTAAAAGGGTGTTAGAAATGGTACAGACCCTATGGAGAAGTTAGTGTATAGTATGCACTCCTTTATAGAAGGAATGGAGGAATATGTGTATTTCCTTATGTTAAAAAAATGGAAGGGACAAACCAAAAACTAATAAAAATGGTTACTAATAGGAGAAAGGAAGGAATTGGAGAGAGGAGACAGGAATGAAAGTTAAGGCTTCTCTGAATGTTCCATTTATAGTTTGGAACCATATAAGTGGTTTATATAACTACTAGAGGCCCAGTGCACGAAATTCGTGCATGGGGGGGTGTCCCTCAGCCCAGCCTGCACACTCTCCAATCTGGGGATGTCCAACCGCTCGTTTAGGCCCAATCCCGGTGGCATAAAAGGGCAGTCAGACATCCCTCTCACAATCCAGGACTGCTGGCTCCCAACTGCTCGCCTGCTTGCCTGCCTGATTGCCCCTGACGGATTCTGCCTGCCAGCCTGATCATGCCCTAACCTTTCCCCTGCCAGCCTGATCAATGCCTAACTGCTCCCCTGACGGCCCAATTGCCCCTAACTGTCCTTCCCTGCAGGCCTGGTTCCCCCCAACTGCCCTCCCTGCAGGCCTGGTCCCCCCAAGCTGCCCTTCCCTACAGCCCTGGTCCCCACTACTGCCCTCCTCTGCTGGCCTGGTCCCTCCTCTGCTGGCCTTGTCCCTCCTAACTGCCCTCCCCCGCAGGCCTGGTCCCCACAACTGCCCTCCTCTGCAGGCAGAAAAAAATCAGATTAAAAAATGGGCGGAGGATTTGAATAGACTTTTTTTAAAAGAATTCATAGAGATGGCCAACAGATACATGAAAAGATGCTAAACATCACTTAAATGCAAATCAAAACCACAATGAGATATCACTTCACACCTATTAGATTGGCTGCGATAAAAAAGACAAGAAACAAGTGTTGGTGAAGTTGTAGAGAAAAGGGAACCCTCATGCACTTTAGGTAGAAATGTAAATTGACACAGCCACTCCAGAAAACAGTATGGAGGCTCCTAATTTTTTTGAAATAGAACTACTCTATGATCCAGTAATTGACTTCTGGATATTTATCCAAAAAAGATGAAAACACTAATTTGAAAATACATCTGCACCACCATGTTCATTACATCGTTATTTACAATAGCCAAGATATGGAAACAACCAAAGTCTGCATCAATAGATGAAGAGGTAAAGATGTTATATATATA
>NW_005871052.1:16328571-16338706 GCF_000147115.1 Myotis lucifugus | reverse complement strand
ATATATATATATCAAGAAAATAAAAATTTGGAATAAAATTTACAATGGGGATTCTTTTTCATCAATAAAAAAGAATGAAATATTTATATTTGTGGTAACATGGATAAACCTGGAGGACATTAGGCTAAGTGAAATAAGTCAGACCAGAGAAAGATAAATACCATGATTTCACTTACATGAGGAATATAAAAAACTTAATGAACAAACACACCAAAATCATAGATACAGAGAAAAGATTGGTGGTTGCCAGAGGAGAGGTGGGGTAGGGGTGGGTGAAATGGGTGAAGGGGGTCAAAAGGTACAAATTTCCAGTCAAGAAATAAGTAATGGGAATGTAATACACAGCATGGTGACTATAGTTAACAAATAATGCTTTGTTGCATATTTGAAAATTTCTGAAAGTAAATCTTTAAAAAATAGAAAAAAATTTTTTGTAGCTATTTATGGTGACAGATGATATCTAGACTTACTGTGATCATTTAACAACGTATACAAATATTTAATCATTATGTTGTACATACCAAACTAATATAATGTGATATGTCAACTAGAGGCCTGGTGCAGAAATTAGTGCACTGGCGGCGGGGGAGAGGAGAGGGGGCCCTCAGCCCAGCGTGCACCCTCTCACAATTCAGGACCCCTTAGGGGTATGTCCAACTGCAGGATCGGGCCTAAACCGGAAGTCAGACATCCCTCTCGCATGGCACCTAACCTCTCCCCTGCCTGATCGCCCCTAACCCCTCTGCCTGCCTACCTGATCACCCCTAACCACTCACCTGACTGCCTGATCGCCCCTAACCACTCTGCCTGCCTGCCTGATCACCCCTAACAGCTCACCTACCTGCTTGATTTCCCCTAACCTTTCGCCTGCCTGTCTGAACTCCACTAACCACTTGCCTGGCTGCCTGATCACACCTAACCACTCTGCCTGCCTGCCTGATAGCCCCTAACAGCTCACCTGCCTGCCTGATCACCCCTAATTGCTCGCCTGCTTGCCTGATCGCCCCTAACCACCTCTGCCTTGGCCTCTGCTGCTGCAGCTTCATCCAGAAGGACATCCGCAATGATGTCCAGAAGGTCATTTGGCTGTCCGATCTAATTAGCATATTATGCTTTTATTATTATAGATTATATCTCAATGATTAATTAATTATTTTGTTTTTAAAAGTTGGAAGCAACCTAAGTGTCCATAGATTCATGATGGGTTAAAAACTATGTGGTATATGTACACAATTCAGTCCCCAATAGAAAGGAAATTCTGACACATGCTACAACATGGATGAACCTTGAGGATATTATGTTAACTGTAATAAGCCAATCACAAGAAGCCAAATACTATATAATTCCATTATATGAGGTAGCATCAAATTCATTGAGACAGAAAGTAGAATGGTCCTTGCCTAGGGCTGAAAGGAGAAGGAAATGGAGAATTATTGTTTAACTAGAGGCCTAGTGCATGAAATTCGTGCATTGGGGGGGGGGGGCATTGTCCCTCAGCCAAGCCTGCACACTCTCCAATCTGGGACCCCTCGGGGGATGTCCGACTGCTGGTTTAGGCCCAATCCTGCCTAAATCAGTAGTCGGGCATCCCTCTCACAATCCAGGACTGCTGACTCCTAACCACTCGCCTGCCTGCCTGCCTGATTGTCCCTAACCGCTTCTGCCTGCCAGCCTGATCACCCCCTAACTGCTCCCCTGCCGGTCTGATTGACACCTAACTGCTCCCCTGCCAGCCCGATTGCGGCCAACTGCCCTCCCCTGCCAGCCCAGTCACCCCCAACTGCCCTCCACTGCAAGCCTGATCACCCCCAACTGCCCTCCCCTGCAGGCCTGGTCCCCCCCAACTGCCCTCCCCTGCCAGCCATCTTGTGACAATGTGGGGGCAGCCACCTTGTGATGATGTGAGGGCAGCCATCTTGTGGTGGCCATATTGTGACAACGTTGGGACGGCCATCTTTGTGACTACATGGGGGTGACCATCTTGTGATGACATGGGGGTGGCCATCTTGTGGCAGCCATCTTGTGATGATGTGGGGGCAGCCATCTTGTGGCAGCCATCTTGTGACAAAGTGGGGGCGGCCATCTTGTGATGATGTGGGGGCGGCCATCTTGTGATAATGTGATGGTGTGTGGGTCAATTTGCAATTACCTCTTTATTATATAGGGTATGCATAACCCATGGACACAGACAATAGAGTGCTGAAGGCCTGGGGCAGGGATGGGAAGACAGGCTGGAGGCAGTCAATGGGGGGCAAAAGGGGGCATGTGTAATACTTTCAACAATAAAGAATTATAAAAAAGTAAAATAAAGTTATGGACATGACCCAATTCAGAAATTAAAACAAATTTGTCAAGCTCTAAAATAATATTAAATAAATAATCATTTAATCATGTTTATGAGTCCTAAAGCATATGTAATTTCAGAATTTCAGACTTTTTTTCATTAAAAGGGATGGTGTAATTGAATTCTCCCTGATATATTCAATGAAGATTCAATAATCAGATGTCGCAAGTTTGTGCTGAAGAGAAGCCAGAATAACCATTATTTAAAACTAGAGGCCTGGTGCATGAAAATTCATGCACTGGAGGGGGAGTCCCTCAGCCTGGCCTGTCCCCTCTCACCGTCCGGGAGCCCTCAGGGGTGGGAGGTGACCCAGCAATCAAGGGAAGGCGATGCCCCCATCACACTTCTGCTGCTGCCACTGCAAGCAGTACAAGCCTCAGCCGGCCTTGGTTATCTGAACCTCGGGCGGCCCTGGGCAGCTTGGCATCCAACAGCCGAGGCTTGCCTGCACCTCAGGCATCGGCTGGACAGCTCCCATCCAAGGCTTGACTGTGCCTCAGGCTGGCCCTGGGCAGCTGGAGGGCTGAGGGGACTGGGGGACTCCAGAGGCAGGTGTGCAGCACAGAATGTCACCCCAGCGGGGCTGAGGAAATTGGGCACAGCAAACTTGTGGCTGTGGGTGCTACCATCTTTGAGGGTGGGGCAGTCAAATACCATATTCCCTCCTTATTGGCTGTGGGCGCTGCCATCTTTGCGATGGTGTGAGGGTCAAATAGCATATTCCCTCTTTACTAGATAGGATACCCTTAAGGAAATAAGACTTGAAATTTTTTTAAATTAAATCTTTATTGTTCAGATTACATTTGTTCCTCTTCCCCCCCCCCCATATCTCCCCTCCTCCCAGTTCCCGCCCCACCCTCTGCCCTCACTCCCCACCCACTGTCCTCATCCATAGGTGCACGATTTTTGTCCAGTCTCTTCCCGAATCTCCCATTCCCCTTTCCCCCCCAAGAATAGTCAGTCCATTCCCTTTCTATGTCCCTGATTCATTATAATCACCAGTTCATTCTGTACATCAGATTATTTATTCACTTGATTCTTAGATTCACTTGTTGATAGATGCATGTTTGTTGTTCATAATTTGTATCTTTACCTTTTTCTTCTTCCTCTTCTTAAAGGATACCTTTCAGCATTTCGTCTAATACTGGTTTAGTGGTGATGAACTCCTTTAGCTTTTCCTTATCTGTGAAGCTCTTTATCTGACCTTCAATTCTGAATGATAGCTTTGCTGGATAAAGTAATCTTGGTTGTAGGTTCTTCCTATTCATCACTTTGAATATTTCTTGCCATTCCCTTCTGGCCTGCAAAGTTTCTGTTGAGAAATCAGCTGACAGTCGTATGGGTACTCCCTTGTAGGTAACTGACTTTCTTTCTCTTGCTGCTTTTAGGATACTCTCTTTGTCTTTTGCTCTTGGCATTTTAATTATGATGTGTCTTGGTGTGGTCCTCTTTGGATTCCTTTTGTTTGGGGTTCTCTGCGCTTCTTGGACCTGTAAGTCCATTTCTTTCACCAGGTGGGGGAAGTTTTCTGCCATTATTTCTTGAAATAGGTTTTCAATATCTTGCTGTCTCTCATCTTCTGGCACCCCTATAATTCTGATATTGGTGCGCTTGAAGCTGTCCCAGAGGCTCCTTACACTATCTTCGTATTTTTGGATACTTTTTTCATTTTGCTTTTCCGGTTGGGTGTCTTTTGCTTCTTCGCATTTCAAATCTTTGACTTGATTCTTGCGCTCCTCTGGTCTGCTTTTGGGTGTCTGTATAATATTCTTTATTTCAGTCCGTGTATGCTTAATTTCTAGTTGGTTCTTTATCACAACATCGAGGGTCTCATTAGATTTCGTGAGGCTCTCATCAAGTTTATTGGCAGCTTCTAGCACATTATTGAAAGCCCTCAAAAGTGCGTTTTTTAGCTCTATATCCTCCATTTCTGTCATGTTTTTTTGTCTCCGCATTTTTTATGCTTTCTTGGTGCACCCCCTTGTGGTCTTTGTGCGCAGTCTTGTTCTAGTTAAGCCTTGATTGTTGTAGTTAATACTAGAGGGATTTGACCACCAGGCCAACTGGCTGTGAGAATCAGCTGTATCTGCAATGGGAAAACTTCTGTCCTCTGGAGAGGTGCTAATCTAGCCTTTGCCTGAGGCTATCCGGCAAATGGCTCTGCTCAGGGCTTGGGCGGGGCGGGATCAACAGGGCGGGCGGAGGGAGCAGTTATGGCTGCTCTCAGTCCCGTTCCCAGAGGCTCTGCTTCTCAGAACCCCAGCAACCGCTGCAAACCTCAGAGAGAAAGCTGCCCTCACGTTCCAACTGATGCCAGACAATCCCGCTTCTCCTGTTTGAGTCTGAGTCCCTAGAGACTCACCCGGATCTGGAGCTTAGAGTCTGAGACTCCCTCCCGATTGAAAACGACAACCACGCCCTCAGCCACCAGCTGGCTCCACGCGCACCTCCGTACCTTTGTATTTTCCACACTGCGCCTCCTCTGAGCCTCGGTATGCTGTTCTCTTTCCTTCTAGTTGCAGAATCTCTCCTCAGCCGGCCTTCCTGTGGTTCTGGGTGATGTCCGTTCCGTCTTTTAGTTGTATTTTTGAAGTGGTTGTTTGCGGCAGCAATCTTCGGTGTTTACCTATGCCGCCATCTTGGTTTTCTCAGACTTGAAATTTTTATAAATGTATATTAAACTCACTTTCCATTTTAATTATAATGGAAAGACTTATTTAACTTTAAGGCTGTGGAAGTAGCAGTAGCCGACCCTTTCAAGACATATGGACCAAGATGTACGGGATTGTCGCCAGAAATGACAGATCATTGTGCATACTGTGTAATGAAACGGTAGTAAGCAGAACGTGGAATGTAAAGAGACATTTTGAAACTAATCATTGTCAGCTCTTGAAAAAAAGTATCAATGAAAGGAAGGAATACATTTCTAGGCAGCTACACCTCTATAAAAGTCAATCAAATTCCATCATTAAATTTGTAAGATGCTCTACAAATTTAACATCAGGAAGTTACTGTGTTGCTCACTCCATAGCTCAGCATGGAAAAGCCCTCAATGACGGAGAATTTATTAAGGAAACATTTCTAAGATGTGCACCAGCTCTATTTCACGACATGAAAAATAAAGATGATATTATTAAAAGAATTTCTGAGTTACCACTCAGTAGAAATACTGTCAAAGACAGAATAATAGATCTTAACAAAAACGTACAACATCAATTAAAAAAAGACTTAAATAGTTGTAAATATTTTTCGATTTCTCTTGATGAAACTACTGATGTCACATCAAATGCTCGGTTGGCCATTATTGCTAGATATTCTGATGGTCTCACAATGAGAGAAGAGTTGATAAAGTTAGAATCAGTGCCAATAAGTACATCAGGAAACGAAATATGTAAGGTTGTTATAAAAACATTCAGTGACCTAAACATTGATATCTCTAAAATTGTGTCAGTCACGACAGATGGGGCACCAAATATGGTGGGAAAAAATGTGGGATTCCTGAAATTATTTATGGAAGCTATTAGACATCCACTTGTACCTTTTCATTGCATTATCCATCAGGAGGTGTTGTGTGCCAAATCGGGATTCTCAGAATTGAATGATTTAATGTCAGTTGTAACAAAAATTGTGAATTTTATAGCTTCTCGACCCCTTCACAAGCGAGAATTTTCTGCACTTTTACAGGAAGTTGATTCAACCTACAGTGGACTACTGATGTTCAATAATGTGAGATGGCTGAGTCAAGGTAAAGTACTTGAGCGATTTGTGGAGTGCTTTGAAGAAATTATGGTATTTATTGAGAATAAGGATCTGGCAAACTTTCCTCAGATCAATGATCATAAGTGGGTCAGCAATTTGATGTTTTTTACAGATCTCTCTGTTCATATGAATGAACTGAACTTAAAATTACAAGGTTTTGGCAAAAGTATTGACGTTATGTTTGGATACATCAAATCTTTTGAAAGTAAACTTAAAATTTTCAAGCGAGATATTGAAACTAAAACTTATAAGTATTTTCCTCGGATAAAAAAGTATTTCGAGAAGGCCACTACAACGAGTGTAATGGAGTCCATACTTATGTACCAGAATATAGTAAACTCGTTATTTGAACAGTTCAGCGAAAGATTCGACCAATTTAGAAGCCTAGAACAGACCATTAAAATAATTAAGTATCCAGATGTAGTTGTTTACAGTACTTTGGAATTAAAGGATTTCCAATGGATGCAAATTGACGATTTAGAGATGCAACTTGCAGATTTTCAAGGTAGCACTTGGACTCATGTGTTTGTCGACTTAAGGTCGAAACTTGAAAATCTGGAACGAAATCGTTTGAATAATGAAGAAGAGTGCAACTACGAACAAGAAATTTTGAGTGCTTGGAACAGAGTACCTGACACTTTTAGCGACATAAAAACTCTAGCGATGGCTTGCTAACAATTTTTTCATCAACATATTTTTGTGAGACTTTGTTCTCAGCATTAAATAATATTAAAACGAACAAAAGAAACCGGCTAACAGATGAAGTTAGTGGCGCTTGCTTGGCCTTGAAGTGCACCAAGTATGAACCTGCAATCGAAGAATTAGCAGACAAACTTCAGCACCAAAAAAGTCACTAATTTCTAGTTTTCGTATCAATTGATTATCATTGTTTTTATTATTTTTTCCTAAATGTACATTGTTTTTCTGTTTTTGTTCATTTTATACATATTTTTGGTTGATTTTTCTTTGTTAAATGGCATTTAAATATATAAAATATCAAAAATATAAATCTTTTTTTACTATGATTGCAAATATCAAAAAAAAATTATGAATATTTCTATATGTGACATGGCACCAGAGTTAAGTAAGGATTTTTCAAAATTTTGACACGCCGAGCTCAAAAGGTTCGCCATCACTGCCCTAGGAGATGTATTCGTAAACATATTGCAACATGAGATGTCTGAGATTTTGCTACCTATGATTTCGTCTAAGATTTTTATGGTTCACATCTTACATTTTAATTCTTTTATCCATTTTGAGTTTATTCTTGTGTATGATGTAAGTTGGTGATCTACTTTCATTTTTTGCATCTATCTGTCCAGTTTTCCCAACACCATTTATTGAAGAGACTGTCTTCACTCCATTTTATGCTCTTGCTTCCTTTGTCAAATATTAATTGAGCATAACAGCTTGGGTCGATTTCTGGGTTCTCTGTTCTGTTCCATTGATCTATATGTCTGTTCTTGTGCCAGTACCAGGTTGTTTTGAGTATAGTGGCTTTGTAGTATAACTTGATATCTGTTATTGTGATCCCTCCAACTTTGTTCTTCTTTCTCAGGATTGCTGTGGCTATTTGGGGTCTTTTTTTGGTTCATATAAATTTTTGGAGTATTTGTTCTAGATCTGTGAAGTATGCTCTTGGTAATTTAATAGGAACTACATTGAATCTATGGATTGCTTTGGGTAGTATGGACATTTTAATGATGTTAATTCTATCAATCCAAAAACACGGTATTTTGCCATAAATGTTTTTTTAAAAAATATACTTGGATATCAGAGACTAACATTTATTAAAAGGATGTAATTTGTAAATATGTTATTTCATTAATACACTCAATGACCAAGATTAGTATCACTGTCTGTACTTACAGTTGAAGACACAGATTTTAGAGGCTGGTGGTTTACAAAATGCCACCCAATTCATCAGTGGCAGATGTGGAATTCGAACCCAGGTCTGTGTGCTTCCAATACCAGTGCTCTTTCTCACATCATGCCACTGTAATAAGTCTCACCATGTCATTCCTTGCTGATGAACTTGATTTCCTAGATGAGAATAAGCTGAAACCTAAGCTCAGTAACATAACTTCAACCAAGACTACATTTTTAACTACTTTTAGGGCGAGATTTTTTAAAAATAGACTTGCTTGGTTTCAAAAATGACAGTGGATTAAGTGGGAGCTACACTGACACTCTCCCAGGACCAAACTGGCATTACTACTAAATTATAGAGAAACATTTCTGAATAATCAACTGAAGACTAGCATAAAAAAATATGTGGTACATTTACACCATTAAATACTATGCAGCAATTAAAAAAATTATCTCTTACCCTTTGAGACAGCATGGAGGGACCTAGAGAGTATTATGCTAAGCAAAATAAGCCAGCCAGAGAAAAACAAAAATCACATATCTCACTTATATTGGAATCTAAGGAGCAAAATAAACTGAGGAACAAAATAAATCCAGAGACATAGAAGCATGGAAGAGACTGTTGAATCTCAGAGGGAAGATGGGGGTGGGCGGGTGGGTAGGTGGGAAGAGATTAAACAAAGAACTTATATGCATATATACATAATCCATGGACACAAACAATACTGTGGTGAAGGCCTGGGGTGGGGTGGGTGTAGGCTAGAAGGGATCAATGGGGGGAGGGAGGGAGACATCTGTAATACTTTCAACAATAAAGATAATTCTTTTTAACTAGAATACTTAGTTAAAGCTCTGAGGTCCAAAAGTTATATTTCCCTACCAAACTAGTGTCTAGTGCTCCCAAAAGGACAGAAGTTAATGATAGAAAACATTCCCCAGGGCAACAATCTAATTTCATTCCTCTTCTTATACTCATGCATATTGGTTGATTTAGATGGCTGGAAAACAGGAGTTGACTCCATGACCTCCCAAACTCCTTTTAACACTATAATTCTGATTTTCTTTACCCTACTTACATAGGGGAACTAGTGATTATTCTCTAAAATTGGGTTTTAAAGGCCAGATTGTTCCATTTTAGTAAAGATACCACAAATAACATAAAATTACATCTAGCAACGGCCATACTTCAAAAATTCCTATTAAATTATACCAAAATAATCCTCTCAAAATACCAGAATCACAGCAATTGATCGCAAGGAATAAATATGAACCAGAGAAGTTGAGAGGGACCCCTGTTCATAACATTTCATTTCTTTAGACGTCAGTGAAATATCATCTGACAAGTTGGAAAAAGCCTGACTGGGCAACATGCCCTGTTGTGACTTTTGTGGTTTTTATCCCATTGCCTTCACTACTTGGCATATTACATCATTGTTAACTGTAAAGGGAATTGCTGTCTGACCTTTAATTTCCCAAATCTGTCAAGGAAAGAAAAAGGCTCCTGTTATCTTATGACAAATAATAGATCAGAAATCATGGGTTTCCCTTCCAGCAGAGCCATAGATTACTTATGTATTTAATTCAGTTGTACCATTACAAATTCAAAATTTCCAAAACCAACAAATGCCTACAAAACTATTCAGGGGGCTTTCATAAAAATATCCCAAATGACTGTATATAATGGGAAAAGAGGAAAATGGGGTTCACGACTATATGCCAAAAATACAATAAAAAAGAGAAATATTTGCACCAGGAGAAATAATGTTTCTGATTGGTCATTAAGGAAAGCAGAGCCCCTGGATGACAGCTTCCTGAGACCAGAGCCAGGATTGTGTCAGATCCTATTCTAGGCACTAGGGATACATCATTGATAATGAAGACTGTGCCCATTCAAACAGGAAACACTGACTAACACCATATGGATTCTGTCTTTATTAAACACTACAGGCCCGGTGCATGAAATTCGTGCATGGGAGGGTCCCCTCAGCCCAGCCTGCACCATCTCCAATCTGCGACCCCTCGGGAGATGTCTGACTGCCGGGATCGGGCCTAAACCTGCAGTCGGACATCCCTTTCAAAATCCTGGACTGCTGGCTCCTAATCGCTCACCCGCCTGCCCTGCCAGGTGGCCCCTAAACTGCCCCCCTCTGCCAGCCTTAATCG
>NW_005871052.1:16315343-16328130 GCF_000147115.1 Myotis lucifugus | reverse complement strand
GCCAACCTAGTCACCCCACGCAGCCTGCTTGTTCAGTCATTGGGGTGTCCCTCACTAACCCTTCTACTGGCCTGGTTGCCCCATGCAACCTGCTTGTTCAGTCGTTTGGTCATCCCTCACTAACCCCCCTGCAGGCCTGGTTGTAGGCAGCCATCTTGTGAGGGTGTGAGGGTTAATTTGCATATTGCCTCTTTATTATATAGGATGAAGAAGTAGGCTATTTCCAAAACCACTTCTTTGCATACCTCTCTACATAAATCCAGATGAAGCTAGACAAAAACAAGAAAGTCCAAGGAACATTCAAGGAACTCAATATCATGCCACACTCAACAATAGCCAATTAATGTTGCACTGCCTATTTTAGTCTTTGAGGGCTGTTCTGTCTGTCATAATTACTTAACTCTGTCTTTTTAGCACAAAAAGCAGCCATAGACAATATATAAACAAGTAAGCATGTCTATGTGCTGATAAAATGTTATTTACAATAACAGACATTATTTTTTAATATTTTTATTGATTTCAGAGAGGAAGGGAGAGGGAGAGGGAGAGAGAGATAGAAACATCAATGATGAGAAAGAATCATTGATTGGCTAACTCCTGCACGCCCCCTACTGGGGATCGTGCCCACAACCTGGGCATGTGCCCTTGACAGGAATCAACCCTGGGACCCTTCAGTCCACAGGCCGATGCTCTATCCACCGAGCCAAACCAACTAGGACGAGACAGACTTCTTAAACCCACCCTGCAAGACATAATCACTGACCCCCATCTACAGAGAATACATCAAAATACAATAGAAAATTTAGAGCCATTAAGAGCCATAAGATCTGGGTTTGGACCCCAATTTTCCACACACTAGCTGAGTATCTCTGAATAAATCACTTAACTTCTCTGAATTTCAATTTCCTTGTCTGTAAAACTAAGAGACCATTATCTGCCCTTGCTTACTTCACCTGTGTAAGAGGAACACTAATAACACCCTGCCCAATTAGCTCCTAGGGTTGTTGTAAAGATCAAAATGACATCATAAGTCAAAGTGTTTGGTGAACTGAAAAATACTAAGAAAGGTATTATGCTGTCATTATTTTTATGAAGTATTATTATGTATGGCATCAATGTGAACACACATATCTGTCTAAGGATGAAACTGGTTTCAAGCAAGATGTATATTAGTCCCCAAACTCACTGACCATAGATAACTTGGGCTAAACAATGTCTGCACCACCTATGAAACTTCTAGAATAGAAAACCAAGTGGCCTATTAAAATGAGTCCCTGTCCCTAACCAGTTTGGCTCAGTGGATAGAGTGTTGGCCTGCAGACTGAAAGGTCCCAGGTTCGATTCCGGTCAAGGACATGTACCTTGGTTGTGGGCACATCCCCAGTAGGGGGTGTGCAAGAGGCAGCTGATCAATGTTTCTCTCTCATCAATGTTTCTAACTCTCTATCCCTCTTCCTTCCTCTCTGTAAAAAAATCAATAAAATATATTTTTTTAAAATGAGCCACTATTTTTCCTCCTTATTAACTAATTTACAGTGTTTCCATTTATTTCCTTCCTAAAGAGGTAATGAAAAAGGTCACCCTGGGTCACCCCCTCTCCTAGCCCCAGTAGAGGCTTCCCCAATTTTTTTGACCACCTCTGTTGGCTTCAGAGAATTCTCATTTAAAGACATCTACCTTGGTCTGGACTGTCTTCTCAGCAACCTTCACAGAATAGCACACAGTCTGGTTGATGACACAAAAAACTCTACCACAAGCTCTGGTCTATCAGCCTTGTCAGCTATCCAGTTCTCTACTGCTGTTTGCCAGCTTTCAAACCTTCCCTAATGGCCACTTCCTGTGGACATGTGTACTGTTAGCTGCTCCCATTTCTCTACAGAAGTCCCCATGTCTCTTCTTCATACCCCTACTTTCTGAACTACCTGTTCCTCTGAACAGCACTTATGTTCTCTTCCATCATTATAGGGAATAAAAGCAATGTGGAACAGCAGAAAGAATATTCAGAAAATCTAAGTCTTAGTTCTACTACTGACCAGCAGTTTGAAAGTACTTCAGCTCCCTAAGCCTTCATTTTCTCATCTATAAAATGGAGATAATAACACTTTCCTGCCCAGATTAAGTTATATAAAATATGTGAAACTACCTTGTATACCATAAAGTGCTTTGCAAATGTTAGTACATGCCCCTATCTATATTTATATCCATATCCAGGTAACCAGTCAGCCTGAATAAGATCACATTCACAGATCCACCCTTCCTGTTATACAGCACAAACATGACCATAAGTCAAACCCAATTTCTATTAGAGCTGCTTCCTCCTTATTCATAATTGGATTCTCTAAATTCCACATATCTGGGGGAGGGATCTATTACAGAAGGGATGTCTCTTTTTAAAAAATATGTTTTTATAGATTTCAGAGAGAGGAAGGGAGAGGGGGAGGGAGGAGTAATAGAAACATCAATGATGAGAAAGAATCATTACTGGGTTGCCTATTGCATGCCCCCTACTGGGGACCGAGACCAAAACCCAGGCATGTGCCCTGATTGGGAATAGAAACATGACCTCCTGGTTCATGGGTCGACGCTCAACCACTGAGCAGCACTGGCCAGGCAGGGCTGTCTCTTGATCTTCTATTTCAGCGGTTCTCAACCTGTGGGTCGCGACCCCTGAAAATACATCCTGCATATCAGATATTTACATTACGATTCATAACAGTAGCAAAATTACAGTTATGAAGTAGCAACAAAAATAATTTTATGGTTGGGGGTCACCACAACATGAGGAACTGTATTAAAGGGTCGTGGCATTAGGAAGGTTGAGAACCACTGTGGGCAAGCGCCAACCAGAGAAAGTACAGCAATAAATTCAGACTCCCTGAACCTTCCCCTACTCCATTCCTACAGGTCTGTGAAACACTTGGCTCCTGCAGGACAATACTGGAGGTGCATTCTTGGCAAGCAGAAGTAAAGATAAAACAGTTCTTTCACAAAGCTGTAAGTGATTCTGAAAAAAAAAAAATCACAGCCTCAAGAAAAAGATGTTGGTGAAGGGTAGAGACTTTTTCATGAGGCACAGTGATATCTCGGAGAGCCCTGGAGTGGGACTGATTATTTGGTTCCAGTACAGACTGTGATTAACTGGCTCTGTGACCTTGGACAAGGACGATACACTCAGGTTTGTTTTATCTGAAATACTGGAGGTGCATTCTTGGCAAGATGTTGCCATTAGTCAAAAAGAAAAGGGAACTATTAAAACAGCATCTGCTTTTCACAAAGTAAAAGACAAACAAAATGCCAAGGATCCTCAGCTTTCCCTCCCCTTTCATTCTGCTAATGAAGCCATATAATCCCTGGCTGGGCTGTTACCCAATCAGCACACTGGTACTCTTTGCTTTCTCATTTGGTACCACAACAGAATAAGTATTGCCATAAACCCTGAAACATGAGCCATGGATTCAGAAGACAAATCTCTCCATGTAAACCAACTATAGATAGATATCAATATTTCCCATTTTAAGAGCAAGAGAAATTCAGCATGGTGATGATGGTGGCCGGGATATTGTTTACAACCCTCTTTTCAGTTTTATTTTTGCTGCTCTAAACTAAAGCTGTAAGGGACAGCTATAAAACACCTCAATGGCTTGTTACCCACCCTCCTCCCCCCACCTAATAAATTCAGGATGGATGAATTCAGGATTAGTTTCCAGTTGTCAACCACCACATACATAATACATATTTTCCCAATCACAGAAAGAGATTTTTCCATGACAGCCTGGCTTTGGAAAGAGAGTTGGAAGCTGAAATGTGGCCCACCTGCTTCTGGGAAGTCCTTAATGAAAACCTTTTGCAAAGAACTGCCTTGAAATTCCTAACATGGCACAATACTAGTAATGCTGGGCTGACTGCTTGCCACTTGTGAGAAATTCCATGCTGCCTTAGAATAAAAAAATAATATGGGGGGGGGGTGGGCTTTGTCACCATTTAGTAATGCAACAAATGACCCACTATACACTATCGCTACATGGAAAAGCAGCTGCATTTGCCCTAAGAAGTCAACAGATGAGCAAAGAAGAGGGAAACTGCCCAACCAGCTGGTGTAGGCTCTTGGGGCAGGAGACAAAGAGGACAGGTGTCACACCACCAAGATGTATTGCCATTCTTCTATGACAAAGGAAGGAAAATATAACCAGACCCTGATTAATTTTGGACTAGATTGCCCAAAAGGGAAAGCATCTGATCCCAGCCATCATAGTGCTGGTGAAGGGATAAAAGGAAACTTTCCACTAGCACAGTCCTTGGCAGCCAACCGGGTCATTTCAAATAAAAGCAGCCCTGGCCCTAATAAAGAAAGAACATCCAGACAGTTGTTTTTTCAATCCTCACCCGAGGATATGTTTTTATTGATTTTTAGAGAGAAAGGGAGATGTAGAGGGAGAGAGAAACATTTACCCTAGTATGTGAGAAAGAAACATCAACTGGTTACCTCCCATATGCACCCTGCCTGGGGATAGAACCCCCCCACCTAGGGATGTGGCCCTGACACAGGGATCAAAACCTGCACCTTTTTGGTGTAGGGGGACGGATGCTCCCAACCAAACTGGAGCAACTTGGCCCAGGGCCAAGACAGTTCTCCACCTCCCCCTGCTCCTGAGGGGCGATTGGGGCCGGCCGCCACCGCTCGCACCCACTGATGGAGCCGAGCAATCGAGGCCGGCGCCCAGCACTGGCAGCGGGTGCAAGTGGCAGCACCAGCGCTGGCTGCAGGTGCAAGTGGGGCCAGCACCGGCAGCAGGTGCGAGCACCAAGTGGGACTATGGTGTGTAGGAGCAAAGAATTTTCAGTAACCACCAGAGGCTCACCCCAATGACAGCAACCAGCGTGCAGCCTTGGTCTGGCGCCCCCGCTCACCTGCTCCACCATCCTGCCACAGCCGACGCCCACCATGTTACGCAGTCTGCCACCTGCTGCAGACACCCGCCATGTTCCACCCACACCCCCTGGTAGTCAGCGAACATCATAGCGACCAGTTGTTCGATTGTTCCACCATTTGTTCTATTTGCATATTAGGGTGATAAAAAAAATATATATATATATATAATTAATTTTCAGATGTTAAACTAACTTTGCATTCCTAGAATAAATTCCACTTAGTTATAGTGTATAATCTTTCTTATATGTTGCAGGATTTACTTTGCTAGCATTTTGTTGAGGAATTTTGATCTATACTCTTCATGCAATTTGGTCTATAGTTTTCTTTTCTTGTGATGTCTTTGGTTTTGGTATCAGAATACTACTTGCCTCAGAGAATGTGTTAGGTGTTCTCTTCTAATTTTTGGAAGAGTTTGCTAAGTATATGTATTAATTTTTCTTCAAAAGTTTGGAATATCCCAGCCAGTGTGGTTCAGTGGTTGAGTGTCGACCTATAAACCAGGAGGTCATGGTTTGATTCCTGGTCAGGGCATGTGCCCAGGTTGTGGGTTCGATCCCCAGTAAGGGGCGTGCAGGAGGCAGCTGATCAATTATTTTCTCTCATTATTGATGTTTCTATCTTTTCCTCTCCCTTCCTCTCTGAAATCAATAAAAATATATATTTTTTTACGTTTGGAAGAATTCACCAGTAAAGCCATCTAGGTCTGGGCTTTTCTTTATAGATAGTATTTTGATTACTATTTTAATGCCTTTACTTGTTATTGGTCTATACAGGTATTCTATTTATTGTAAAGTGAATTTGTGTAATTTGTGTCTTCTTATAAATTTGTTCCTTTCACCTATATTTATTGGTAAATAGTTAGGCATAATCATAGTATTCCCTTATATTCTTTTATTTTTGTAATGTTGGTAGTAGTGAACGTTCTTTCATTCCTGCTTGTGATAATTTAAGACTTCTCTCTTTTGTCTTTGTCAGTTTAGCTCAGTGAGGGCGAACCTATGTCACGCATGTCAGAAGTGACACGTGAATTCATCTTTTTGGTTGATTTTTCTTTGTTAAATGGCATTTAAATATATAAAATAAATATCAAAAATATAAGTCTTTGTTTTACTATGGTTGCAAATATCAAAAAATTTCTATATGTGACACGGCACCAGAGTTAAGTTAGGGTTTTTCAAAATGCTGACACGCCGAGCTCAAAAGGTTCACCATCACTGGTTAGCTAGTGGTTTCTCAATGTTATCTTTTTAAAACCAATTTTTATTTTTGTTAAATATTGTCTGTGGTTTCCCTACCATTTATTTCATTTAAGTCCACTCTAACCTTTATCATTTCTTTCCTTCTTCTTGCTTTGGGATTACTTTGGTCTTTCGTTCAAATTTCTTAATGTGGAAGATTAGGTTATTGAATTGGTATGTTTCTACTTTCCTAGTGCAGGTGTTTAAACCTATAAATGTTCCCCTAAGCTGCATTCCATAAGTTTTGGCATGCTGTGTTTTCATTTTCATTCATTACAAAGTGTTTTCTAATTTCTCTTATGATTTCTTCTTTGATATACTGGTTAATTTGGAGTATGTTTAATTTCCATATTTGTGAACTTCTTTGTGTTGTGAATTTTTCTTCTGTTGTTGACTTGTAATTTCATTCCAGTGTGACTATACAACATACTGTGGTATGAATAAATACATTCAGGCATGTTTTGTGTCCTAGCAGAGGGTCTATCCTAGATAATGTTCCATGTGCATGTGAGAAGATGTATATAATAGATATAGTTGTTTCATAGTGTTGTTCAAGTTTTCTATTTCCTTGTTGATCTCTGTCTACCTAATATAACTATTATGAAAAATGGAATATTAAAATCCCCAATTATTGTTAGGTTATCTATTCCTCCCTTCCATTCTGTCCACTTTTTTTCATGTATTTTGGATCTCTGTTGTTAGTTGCATGTTTATAATTCTACTAGAGGCCTGGTGCACAAGATTCATGCACTGGTGGGGATCATGACCTGCGGCGATCAGCCTGCTGTGGGAGCGCTGCTCATCCCAGTCTGCCACGTGGCTGTGGACCCACCCTCTGAGTGGCTGCTCCCTGGTCCAGCATCTTCTGTGGAGCCAGAGCACTCACCTCTCCAGGGGACCTGGTCATGGACAGGCCCAGGAACAATAGCACTGAGAGGTGGCGGAGTAGGCCTCAGTCCCACGGCAGCCACAAACCTGCCTCCCAGCCTCCAGGGTCAGCTCTGTGAGCCTAGCAGTGGTGCTGCACAGCCTGCAGGCATCCAGAGGAGGTAGCAGGAAGTGAGGAGGAGGACCCTAGGGCGAGGAGGCAACAATTGCAGCCCAGGTTCCTGCCTGTCAGCCCGGGGTTTGCAGCTGGAGCAGCCGCTCATCCCGGTCAGCCGAGTGGCACTCCAACTGTGGCAGCACACTGACCACTAGAGGGCAGATCCTGCATTGAGCATCTGCCCCCAGGTGGTCAGTGTGCATCATAGCAACTGGTCAACCGGTCGTTCTGGTCATTCTGCCGTTCGGTCACTGGGCTTTCATTATATAGGATACCTTCCTGTATACTGACTGTTTCAACATTATGAAATGTTTTTCTTTGTTATATCATACCAATTTTGTCTTAATGTCTATTTTATCTGATATTAGTATAGCAATCTTAATTCTCTTTGGTTACAATTTTCTTGGTATATTTCTCCATCCATTTACTTTCAACCTATTCATGTCTTTGAGTCCAAAATGTTCCTTTTTAAAACAGTATGTATTTAAATCAATTTATCCACTTTTATCAATTTATCCATTTTGCTAATCTCTGCCTTTCTATTGCAGTATATGTTCCATTCACATGCTATCTAATAAAGAAGGAATATGCTAATTGACCCTCATGCCATCACAAAAATGGCTGTGCCCACAGCCAATGAGGAGGAAATATGCTAATTGACTACCACAACCTCAAAGATGGCGGCGCCCACAGCCACAAGATGGCCGGCAGGGGAGGGCAGTTGTGGGTGAACAAGCCAACAGGGGAGGGCAGTTGGGGGCGACTGGGCTGGCAGGGGAGGGCAGTTGGGGGCAACCGGGCTGGCAGGGGAGGGCAGTTGGGGGTGACCAGGCTGACAGGGGAGTGGTTAGGGGGAGATCAGGCTGGCAGGCAGAAGTGGTTAGGGGCAATCAGGCAGGTAGGCAGGCAAGAGGTTGGGAGCCAGCAGTCCCGGATTTTGCAAGGGATGTCTGACTGCCGGTTTAGGCCCAATCCTTGGGCCTAAACCGAGGGGACACTCCCCCGGAGGGGTCCCCCCTTGCGAGCGCAGGCAGGCAAGGCTGATGGGACACCCCCCCATGCTTAATTTTCATGTACTGGCCCTCTAGTCTATTATGATTACTGAAAGGTAAGACTTATGTCTCCCTTTACATGAGTTCTCAATATCCACATATCTTTCTATATCTGCACTATAATCTTCTATTCTGTTAAATAGATTTGCCTACTGTACTATTTTAATACCCTTGTTTCTTTTACTATATATTTTAGTTATTTTCTTAGTGCCTGACCTTGAGATTACAAATACTATTTAACTTAAAACAATATAGTTCAGATTAATTAAACATAATTTAGAAAGCATACAGAAATTCTGCTCCAATATACTCATTTCCCACCCCCCCTCCTTTATGCTATATATTTTTATACATTTTGCATCTTTATATATCATAAGCTCATCAACAGTTTTATAACTACTACATTATACAATGGTCATTTTAATCAGGGAAGAAAGGAGTAACTAAAAAAGGCAGTTAGCACTAGCTGGTTTCTTCAGTGGTTAGAACATCTGCCTGTGGACTGAAGGGTCGTAGGTTCGATTGCAGTCAAGAACATGTACCTTGGTTGAAGGCTCGATCCCCAGCCCCAGTTGGGGCATGTGTGGGCGGCAACCAATTGATGTTTCTCTCTCATGTTGATATTTCTCTTGGTCTCACCCCTTCCTTCCACTTTATTTAAAAATCAATGGAAAGAATATGCTCAGGTAGAGTTTACCAAAAAAAAGAGAAAGTTATACTGTCTTTTATGTCTACCTATATAGTTACATTTACTGGTGCTGCTAATATTATCTTATCTCTTATGTTTTATTTTTTATTTTTTATCTTTAGTATTGAGAGTATTACAGATGTTCCCCCATTGCACTCCTCCACCCAGATCTCACCCACTCCAGGCTTTCACCACCCTATTGTCTGTGTCCATGGGTAAAGCATATATGCAAATGAGTTCTTTGGTTAATTCTTACCACTCCCCTCCTCTCTTCTCTCTGAGATTCCACAGTCTGGTCCATGTTTCTATGCCTCTGGTTCTATTTTATTCATCAGTTTATTCTGTTTATTAGATTCCTTCTTCATTTATTTTGATTTTTAAAAGATATATTTTTCTTGATTTCAGAGAGGAAACGAGAGGGAGAAAGAGATAGAAACATCAATGATAAAAATAATAAAAAGCAAGGATCCAAGATGGCAGCTGACTGGAGGGCAGGCTGCAAGATAGTGTGTGAGTCAGAGAGCAAAACACGAGTGTGTGGACGTGCGGGAAATATCTGTATTTGTGAGTGAGGGACACTTCTATTCCACAGGACTGTGGGGGACTGACAGACCAGGCTCCCGTGGTTGGGCAGCCTCTACTATTGCTGAAATTTCTCCCAGAGCAGCTGGCTCCGCTGCAGAGACTGTGCCACCTTGAAGGGGAGAGCAGCTGTGATCAAAAGTCCAGCTTTACCTTCAACAGGGGAGACCTCAGTTACCTCCCAGGACCCTACAACCACAGTGCCAAGGGACCAGCTACCTCAGCTGCGAACCCACAAACACCGAGACTCCAGCCTCCCCAGCCACGGGTGACTAAAAAGTCTGTCCAGCGGGAGAAAGAGTGGCACCAAATATGTGGACGGGACCTGCACATTCTCACAGCGCAGATATAAGGAACAGCTTAAATGAACAACATCCATTTGGAATTGGTGAATTAAATATACCTGGTGAGTCAATCCATGGATGGAAAGGTCAGAGATTGCCTAGAGCAGTGGTTTTCAACCTTGGTTTCACATTAGAATCACCTGGGAATCTTTTTAAAATCCTGATTTCTGGGCCTCATCCTCTGGAAATTCTGTTTCTTTGTTACTAATTTTGTAGCCCCACCACATAACAAAGAAACAGAATTTCCAGAGGAAAGGCCCAGAAGTCAGGATTTTAAAAGATTTCCAGGTGATTCTAATGTGCAGCCAAGGTTGAGAACCACTGGCCTAGAGAGAGCTCTGCCTCCTCAGATTCAGCTGGGTGTTTGTTGTTTGGGTGTTTCTTGTTTGCATTTTTTTGGATTAGTTGTTGTTTGTTGTTTGCATTCATCTCAGAGTGTTTGTTGTTTGCATTTTTTGGATTAGCTGTTAGTTTTTTGGAGTTTTCTCCCATATACATATAACTTTTCACCCTTCTTTTTTCTTCTCTTTCCTTTCTCTCTTACATTTTTTCCTTTTCTCAATATCAGTTTTACACACTCTTCTCTCCCATAATTCCCTTTTCTCTGGTGGTCACTTTTATTTGGGATTATTGGTATTGTGAATACATTTGTATTTGGTGCCCTGTGCGTTGTGTCTTGTCATGTTGTATTTTGTGCCTCGAAGTCAACATAGGAGAGAGAGCTACATAACCAGACAACCTGCAAGGAGCAAACAAGGGGAGACAAAGAAACAGCTCCCATACAAAAGAAAACAAGGAATCACTAGAAGAGGAAGTAAACGAAATAGAGGCAAGCAATATGTCAGAGAAGGAATTCAGAGCAATGGTCATAAGGACACTGAAAAGGATGGAAGACAAATTCAACAATATGTGTAGAACCAAGAGAATAAGAAGAAGAACCAAGAAGTGAAAAATGACATTGCTGCAATAAAGAACACAATAGAGGCCTGGTTGGTTTGCCTCAGTGGATAGAGCATTGGCCTGCAGACTGAAGGGTCCTGGGTTCGGTTCCGGCCAGGGGCGCATGCCTAGGTTGTGGGCTCAATCACCAGTAGGGGACATGCAGGAGGCAGCCGATCAATGGTTCTTTCTCGTCATTGATGTTTCTATCTCTCTCCCTCTCCCTTCCTCTCTGAAATCAATAAAAATATTTTTAAATAAATAAGTAAATAAAGAAAGAACACAATAGAAAGAATCAACAGTAGACTAGAAGAAGCAGAGGACTGCATGAGTGAGCTAGAAGAACAAGGTACGAAAAAATATCCAAGCAGAGTAGCAACTGGAAAAAAACTTAAAAAACAGGAGGAGAAACTAAGGGAACTTTGGGAAAATACAAACAAAACAACATCCGCAAAATAAGGGTCCCAGAAAGAGAGGAAACTGAGCAAGGAATAGAAAACCTGTTTGGAGAACCACAGGAAGGCTGGCTGAGTGGAAATTCTACAACGAGAAGGAAAGAGAAAAGCACACTGAGACTCAGAGGAGGTGCGGTGCAGAAGTAAAGTTTAGAGGTATGGAGGCACACACGGAGAGGGCTGGCGGCTGAGGACACGGTTGTCTTTTTTCAATCGGTAGGGAGTCTCAAGCTCTGAGCTCCAGTTCCGGGTGAGTCTCTGGGGACCCAGACTCATACGGGAGAAAACTGGACTGTCTGGCATCGGTCGGAACACGAGGGCAGCTTTCTCTCGGAGGTGCTTGCAGCAATTGCCGGGACACTGAGAAGCGAGGCCTCTGGGGGCAGCCATAGCTGCTTGCTCCGCCCTGTTGATCCCCAGCGACCCCCACCCCGTCCAAGCTGTGCACCGACTTTTACATATGAAAGGCCTGCCCTTTGCAATCTGAAAATTACCTAACAAACTTGCAGCTGGCCCAAGGCCCCACGGCAACTTGCTGGTGATTATAATAGAATCAGGGGCATAGAAAGGGAGTGGACTGACTATTCTTGGGGGGGAAAGGGGTGTGAGGGATGCGGGAAGAGATTGGACAAAAATCGTGCACCTATGGATGAGGACAGTGGGGGAGGGGGGGGAGGGCCGAGGGTGGGGTGGGAACCGGGTGGAGGGGAGCTATGAGGGTAAAAAAGAGGAACAACTGTAATAATCTGAACAATAAAGATTTAATTTTAAAAAAAGAAAAGCTGTTTGAAGAAATAAAGACAGAAAACATCCTTGATATTGAGAAGAAGAAAAAATTCACTCAAGTCCAAGAAAATCACAGAGTAACAAACAAGATGACCAAAAAGACCCACACCAAGACACATTATAATTAAACTAGAGGCATGGTGCATGAAATTTGTGCACTGGGGGGGGAAAGGGTGTCCCTCAGATCAGCCTGCACCCTCTCCAATAAGGGATACCTCAAGGGATGTCTGGCAGTTAGACATCCCTCTCAAAATCCAGGACTTCTGGCTCCCAACGGCTCACCAGCCTCCATGCCTTTTTGCCTCTAACCACTTCTACCTGCCAGCCTGATCACCCCTAATCACTTGCCTACCAGCCTGATCAATGCCTAAACTGCGCCCCCTGCTGGGCCGATCGCCCCCCAAATTGTCCCTCCCTTTGCCGGACCAATTGACCCCCCACCGTTGGCCCTCCCCCGCCAGCCAGGATGGCCCCCAAATTGCCCTCCCCCTGGGGGCCAGAATCACCCCCCAAATTTTCCTGGAAATGTTGGGAAGGGGTCGCCCCCAAACTGCCCCCCCCCCCGGGAGCCTGGGAAAACTGCCAAAATTGCCCCCCCCCTGGTGTCCTGGGGCCCCCCCCCAATTGCCCCCCCCTGGGGGGGGGGGGGCCCCAAAAGGGCCGGGGAGGCGGGGCGGGGGTGGGCCAAAAAGCCCCCCCATGGGGGGGGGGAAACCCAAAAAGGCCCC
>NW_005871052.1:16314392-16315243 GCF_000147115.1 Myotis lucifugus | reverse complement strand
TATGTGGTGGTCATCTTGTGACCACATGGGGGTGCCATCTTGTGGTGAGTGTGATGGTCAATTTCCGTATACCTCTTTATTAGATAAGATTGGAAAACACAACAACAAAGTAAGAATCTAAAGGCTGCCAGAGAGAGACAGAAAGTTACCTAAAGGGATCTCCCATCAAACTATCGACTGATTTCTCAACAGAAACACATCAGGGCAAAAAGGAATGGAATGAAATACACAAAGTCATGTAAAGCAAGGATCTAAACCCAAGAATACTGTAGATACCAAGGCTATCAATCAAAGGTAAGGGTGAAATCATGAGCTTCACAGACAAAATAGGACTAAGGGAGTTTATTACCACCAAAACCAGCAATGCAAGACATGCTAAAGGGTCTTCTGTAAAAAGAAGAAACAGGAAGGGAAGAAGGAACACAGACATAAAAAATAAAAGTGGCGACCAACAAGTACCTATCAATAATCGCTTTACATGTAAATAGATTAAATGCCTGAATCAAAAGACATAGGGTAGCTGAGTGGATGAGAAAACATGACCCATATATCTGCTGTCTACAGGAAACCCACCTTAGAAGAAAGGACTAACACAGACTGAGGGTGAAGGGATGGAAAAAGATTTTTCAGGCGAATGGAAATGAAAAAAAAAGCTGGAGTAGCAATACTTATATCTGACAAATTAGACCTCAAAGTGAAGGCCATAACAAGAGATAAGGAAGGCCACTTCATAATATTAAAGGGAGCAATTCATCAAGAGGATATAACTCTGGTAAACATATATGCACCCAATACAGGAGCACCCAAATACATCAAAAAACTTCTGGATGATATCAAGGGAGAAATTGACA
>NW_005871052.1:16307267-16314125 GCF_000147115.1 Myotis lucifugus | reverse complement strand
CAGATCACAGTGGCATAAAATTCTAAATCAACTACAATAAAAACAATGCAAAAAATCAAACACCTGGAGGCTAAATAGCATGCTATTAAACAATGACTGGGTTACCAGAGAGATCAAAGAAGAAATAAAAAACATCATGGCAACAAACGACAATGAAAACACAACAATCCAAATTTCATGGGACACAGTGAAAGCAGTCTTAAGAGGGAAGTTCATAGCTCTACAGGGCTACCTCAAAAAACAAGAAACAATGGTAATAAATTACCTAACCCTACACATCAAAGAGATAGGAAGAGAGCAACAAGATAAGCCCAGCATAAGCAGAAGGAAGGAAATAATAAAGATCAGATTGGAAATAAATGACATAGAGAAAAAAAAACCCAACAATACAAAAGATCAAAAAAAAAACAAGAGCTGGTTCTTTGAAAGGAAAAACAAGACTGATGAACCTCTAGCCAGGCTCATCAAGAAGCAAAGAGAGGGGACCCAAATAAACAAAATCAGAAATGAAACAGATGAAGTAACAACCAATCCCACAGAAATACAAAGGATTATGAAAAATACTATGAATAACTCTATTCCAAAAAAATGGACAACCTAGACGACATGGACATATTCTTAGAAAAATACAAGCTCCCAAAAGTAAATCAGGAAAAATCAAAAAAACCTGAATAGGCTGATAACTAAGAGAGAAATTGAAGCAGTGATCAAAAATCTTCCAGAAAACAAAAGCCCTGGTCAGGATGGCTTTACAGGGGAGTTCTACCAACCATTCAAAGAATAACTAAAACCCATCCTCCTCAGACTATTCCAAAAAATTCAAGAGGAAGGAACACTTTCACGCTCATTCTATGAAGTCAGCAACATCCTAATGCCAAAACCAGATAAAGACACCACAAAAAAAGAGAATTACAGGCCAATATCCCTCATGAACATAGATGCCAAAGTCCTCAACAAAATTCTAGCAAATTGGAACCAGCAGTACATCAGAAACATCATACACCATGACCAAGTAGGAATTATCCCGGGGATGCAAGGATGGTACAATATCCACAAATCAATAAACGTGATACATCACATAAACAAACTGAGAGATAAAAATCACATAATCATATCAATTGATGCAGAAAAAGCATTTGACAAAATCTAGCACCTTTTCTTGATAAGAACTCTCAGCAAGGTAGGAATAGAAGGATCATACCTCAACATAATAAAAGCCATATATGACAAATCCACGGTCAACATACTACATGGGCAAAAACTAAAACCCATTTCCCCTAAGAACAGGAACAAGATAGGGTTGCCCACTCTCACCACTCCTGTTCGACATAGTACTGGAATACTACCCATTGTGATCACACAAGAAGAAATAAAAGGCATCCAAATTGGAAAAGAAGAAGTAAAACTGTCCTTATATGCAGATGACATGATACTGTACATAGAAAACTCTCAAGACTCCATCAAAACATTATTCAACTTAATAAGTGAATTCAGCAATGTAGCAGGATACTAAGTTAACGCCAAGAAATCTATGGCATTTCTATACACCAATAGTGAACTTACAGAAAGAGAGACTAAAAAAGCAATCCCATTTACCATCGCACCCAAAAAGTTAAGATACCTAGGAATAAACTTAACTAAGGAGGTGAAAGACCTATACGCGGAAAACTACAGGACACTGAAAAAAGAGCTAGAGGAAGACATAAACAGATGGAAGAACATACCGTGTTCATGGATTGGTAGAATCAACATCATCAAAATGTCCATACTACCTAAAGCAATTTATAGATTCGATGCATTTCCCATTAAAATACCAACGGCATATTTCACAGACCTCGAACGAACTTTCCAAAAATTTATCTAGAATAAAAAAAGACCCCAAATAGCTGCAGCAATGCTGAGAAAGAAGAAAAAGTAGGTGGGATCTCAATACCAGATATCAAGATGTATTACTGTTCTCAAAACTGCCTGATACTGGCACAAGAACAGGCACATAGATCAACGGAATAGAATAAAGAACCCAGAAATTGACCCAAACCACTATGTTCAATTAATATTTGACAAAGGAGGCAAGAATATACAATGGAGTCAGGACAGTCTCTTCAATAAATGGTGTTGTGAAAATTAGAGAGATACATGCAAAAAAATGAAACTAGACCACCAACTTACCTCATACACAAAAATAAACTCAAAATGGATAAAGGACTTAAACATAACATGGGAAACCATAAAAATACTAGAGGAATCCACAGGCAGAAAAATCTCAGACATATGCCGAAGCAATTTCTTCACTGATACAGCTCCTAGGGCAAGGGAAACTAAGGAGAAAATAAACAAATGGGACTACATAAAAATAAAAAGCTTCTACACAGCAAAAGAAACCATGAACAAAACAACAAGAAAGCCCACTGCATGGTAGAACATATTTGCCAATGGTATTTCAGATAAGTGTTGAATCTCCAAAATTTACAGAGAACTCACACAACTTAACAAAAGGAAGATAAATGATCCAATAAAAAAAAATGGGCAAAGGACCTAAATAGACACTTTTCAAAAAAGGACATACAGAGGGCTAAGAAACATATGAAAATATGCTCAAAGTCACTAATCATCCAAGAGATGCAAATCAAAACAATAATGAGATGCCATCTCACACCTGTCAGAATGGCTATCATTAACAAATCAACAAATGACAAGTGCTGGCAAGGATGTGGAGAAAAAGGAACCCTCCTGCACTGCTGAAGGGAATGCAGACTGGTGCAGCCACTGTGGAAGACAGCATGGAGTTTCCTCAAAAAGTTAAAAATGGAACTCACATTTGACCCAGAAATCCTGGTTTCTAGGACTATATCCCAAGAAACTAGAAACACCAATCAGAAAGGGTATATGCACCCCTATGTTCATAACAGCACAATTCACCATAGCTAAGATTTGGAAACAAACTAAGTGCCCATCAGCAGATGAGTGGATTAAAAAACTGTAGTACATCTACACAATGTAATACTACGCCGCTATAAAAAAGAAGGAATTCTTACCATTTGCAACAGCATGAATGGAACTGGAGAGCATTATGCTAAGTGCAATAAGCCAGTTGGAGAAAGGTAAATATCACATGATCTCACTCATATGTGGGATATAATGATCAACATAATTTGATTTACAGGAATAGATCCAGAGACAATTGGCTGTGGAGGAGGGGGGAGGGGAGAGAGCCACCAACGAACTTTTATGCATGCATAGTAGCATAACCAATGGACACAGACATTGGGGTTGTGGGGGCTTGCCCAAGATTGGAATGGCTGTGGGCGGGGGGAGCAAGCGGGGAAAAAGGAGACATATGTAAAATTTTAGACAATAAAATAATAATAATAATAATAATAATAATAAACATTAAAAAAAGAAACATCAATTTTGAGAGAATCATTGATTGGCTGCCTCCTGCATGGCCCCCACTGGAGATCAAGCCAGCAACCTGGGCATGTGTCCTTTACCGGAATCAAACCTGGGACCCTTCAGTCCACAGGCCAATGCTCTAGCCATTGAGAATAACCAGCTAGGTCTGTTTTTTCTTATTTTTAAATTCAATTGTTGATAGATATGTATTTATTGCCATTTTATTATTCTTATTGTTTTCTTCTTCCTCTACTTCTTTTTTAAAAAGACCCTTCAACATTTCATGTAATACTGGTTTGGTGGTTGTGAACTCCTTTAGCTTTTTTCTTGTCTGTAAAGCTCTTTATCTGACTTTTAATTCTAAATGATAGCTTTGCTGGGTAGAGTAATCTTGATTGTAGGTCCTTGCTTTTCATCACTTTGAGTATTTCTTGCCATTCCCTGCTGGCCTGCAAAGTTTCTGTTAAGAAATCAACTGACATTCATATGGGCACTCCCTTGTAGGTAACTACCTGCTTTTCTCTTGCTGCTTTTAAGATTCTCTCTGTCTTTAACCCTTGGCATTTAAATGATGTGTCTCGGTGTGGGCCTCTTTGGGTTCCTCTTGTTTGGGACTCTCTGCACTTACTAGACTTATAAGTCTACTAGAGGCCCAGTGCACGAAATTCGTGCACTGGGGATGGGTGGGGGGTCCCTTAGCCCAGCATGTGCCCTCTGCAGTCCGGGACCCCTCCCTCGTTACTGCCCACCTGCTTGCTGCTTCCTACCGCTCGGCTTGCTGCTCCTTAGTGCTGCCACAAAGGCCTTGGGTCTGCTGGGTGCCGGGCCTGCGGGTTTGTGTCTCTGATACCCCCAGCAGCCCCAGCACCTTGATGGCGGGGCTTGGGGCTGCAGGTCTTTGATCAGGGCCCCAGCAGCCCCAGCACCAAGGTGGTGGGCCTTGGGGCTGCTGGGTACAGGCCCCCCGCTGCATGTTTGTGTCTTCTATCAGGCCCCCAGCAGCCCCAGCAGCCCCAGCACCACCTAAATAACTTAAGGAAAACTTTATTTAGTCTTCTTTTAAAAGCAATCTAAGTTTAAAAATGAGTTGCAGTTAAGACAGAACAAAGAACATGGTACCTAAGAGTGAGATAGACTGACAGAGGAGAGGCTGGGCACTGGTCAGGGGCTTACATGCCAACTGTTCTCCACTGGGGAAATGATGTAAAATCGGTTTCTTTAGTTTTCTGCTTAATGGTCTTCTCCAGCACTGAGGTCAGAGGAGCCACCTTCCAGCCCCAGGCTGCTTCTCAGAGCCGGAAATTTCGCCATAGGCCTCTGCCTAGGACAGGACCTCTGCACCCCCAGGGTGCATAAACACACAGGGCTTCCATCAGCTCCGCTGATGCCGGGGCCCTGAGGCCTCTCGGCTCCGCTGATCCCAAGGCCCTGAGGCCTCTCAGCTCCGCTGATCCTGGGGCCCTGAGGCCTCTCGACTCCACTGATCCCAGGGCCGGGAGGCCTCTCCGCTCTGCTGAACCAGGGGGCCGGGAGGCCTCTCAGCTCTGCTGATCCCGGGGCCGGGAGGCCTCCTGTCTCCGCTGATCCCGGGGCCCTGAGGCCTCTCGGCTCCACTGATCCCGGGGCCGCGAGGCCTCTAGGCTCCGCTGATCCCCGGGCAGTGAGGCCTCTCTGCTCTGTGGCTTCAGGGCTGTTTGGCTTCGCTCTACCGCTTGGAGCCTGAGTATGCAAATTAACCGCTATCTTTTAGCTTCTATAATTGAAACATTGCATCTTTTGGAGCTGTTGCTTCAGGAGCTCAGAGCCCCGCAGCCGCAGGCGGGAACCTTGGTTTCCTCTATCGCTGGGTCAACCAAGCATCCTGTTCTCAGCAGCCTGGCTGCCAGCCGCCATCTTGACTGGCAGTTAATTTGCATATCGCCCTGATTAGCCAATGGGAAGGGTAGCGGAGTGACACCAATTTGCATGTTTCTCTTTTATTAGTGTAGATTTCTCTCACCAGGTAGGGGAAGTTTTCTATCATTATTTCTTCAAATAGATTTTCAATATCTTGCTCTCTCTTTTCTCCTTCCAGTACCCCTATGATGCTTGAAGTTGTCCCAGAGGCTCTTTACACTTATCTTCATATTTTTGGATTCTTTTTTCTCTTTGCTCTTCTGATTGGGTGTTTTTTGCTTTCTCGTATTCAAAACCACTAATCTGATTCTCAGTATCCTCTATTGTACTGTTGATTCTCTATAAATTATTTTTCATTTCAGTTAGTTTGTCCTTCATTTCTGACTGGTTCTTTTTTATGTCTTTGATGTTCTCACTAAGAACTTTGAAACTCTCACTAAGTTCTTTGAGACTCTCACTAAGTTCCTTGACCATCGTTATAACCATTGTTTTAAACTATCAAGTAGTTTGCTTGCTTCCATTTCATTTAGTTCTTTTGTTGGAGGTTTCTACTGTTCTTTCATTTGTGACATGCTTCTTTGTCTCCACATTTTGACTGCTTCCCTGTGTTTGTTTCTATGTATTAGATAGAGTTGCAATGTCTCCTGGAATTGGTAGAGTGGTCTTGGGCAGTAAGTGTCCTATAAGGCCCAGTGGCTCAGCCTCCCCAGTCACCTGAGCTAGGCACTCTAGGTGCACCCCTATATGGGTTGTGTACATTATCCTGTTGTAGTTGAGTCCTGATTGCTGTTGGTGTCAGTGGGAGGAAAAGATCCCCAGGCCAATTGGCTGTAAGGACCAGCTGCAACAACATTAGAAGAGCTGCTATGCAGAAGACACTCCTGTAGAGCAGGACTTGCTTCAGTGGGGCTTTGGTGCTCAGCTGGTCTGCCCCTTGAGTGTGTCACTTTTGGATGTGGTAGAGATGTAATCTGGTGTGGTCTAAAGCTGTCCACCAAGTGCCCTGGCTCTGGGGCTTCTAGGAATGAACTACAGAGTGATCTGCAGATGGCTGCTACTTATGCTGGTCTTGAAGGTGCCCAGGAGAGGCCAAACTGTGAACCTTGGAAAGCTGCTGCTAGTGCCAGGCCTGGGGCCACTTATCGAGAGGTATGGTGCACACTGAGTCCAGCTGCTACTTATTTGAGAGTTTAGGAAAGTCTGAAGCCTGAGCCAGGACAGGCCATTCATATGGAAAAGCCCCTGCATACAGCTTGGGTGGACCTGCAATTGGGTGGTACAGGATCTCACGGAATCACCAGGGCAGTGCCGGGAGCCGGTCCATCCTTGCTGCTTGACACAGTCGCTGCAGGGAAGAAACATCTGCACAGCATATGTTTCAAGGGACCTGGCGTATATAGCATACTGTTCTTAATATGTTTGCTCCCCTTAGCGCTATGTGTTTTAACCAAGGTTACCTCTCCGAGAAAGGTTGTTTCCCCAGGTAGGGATTTTTCCCTGAAGTTAGGGAGGGAATAAAATCCTTTAACTAAGTGCCAGGCGGGTAGTTAATCACTTTAACTAAAGAAC